>NC_139032.1:43218304-43512142 GCF_964662115.1 Mustela nivalis | reverse complement strand
TCTTAACAAAATTATGCCATAAACATACATAATAAGGAAAGGAAAGGATGTGGGAGAATGAGAAAATAAGAGAAGAGCAAACAATTCTCAACTGCCAAACTCGGAGTCAAACAGAGAGCACTTAAAATTGGAAAACCAAGCAGGGAGCAACATGAGCATGGTGTTTCAAGACCAGAAGGAAAAACAAAGAGCGAGCCAAAAGTGTTGTTTCTGGGAACTGGGGAAAGAATGCAACTCCAAGGGCACTGCTATTTTTTTGTAAAAAGCTTTATAAAATTCCTTGATTTTGTATACTATGTACATGTATTATTACCTTTATTTAAAAAAAATTAAATTTAAAATACCTCCCACTCCCCTTTCCCTCAGGAGACCTAATTTAGTGGCTGAACTGGATAAGCAAGATTCATGGTATCTTGGTAATTGGGGACTGTTCCAATCTCATGGATCTTTCAACCAAAAAGTTTTATACCTTAACTGGTTTAAGGAGAACTGGCCAGGAAAAGAAAAAATATAGATTAAAAACTAAAATGCCATCAGAAAATCATCAAAGAAAAGGGCTTGATGAGTCCATAGCCAGTTGATTTCTGGAAGCAAATGTATCTAGTCAACTTCAACAGCAAGAAGTGAAATTAGATTAACCTTTCCAAAATAAAAGGGGTGGGAAGGGGGGTTCCATTGTTTTGTGCTCCATAAAAAGGCAGATTATTTTTTGGCCTAGTGTCATAACTACTGTGAAAACTCGGAAAATTCACAACTTTCACTTCTTGGTTTTTAAATCTTTTATTTCTTAATCCAAATGAACAAACAAGAAAGCCATTAGGTCTCATGTCTCAGAGAAATCAGCATAGTGAATTAAAATAAATATTGGCTTTGGTTCAGACAAACATAGGTAAAAATCCAGGCTCAAAATCTTACTGGCTAGTATATTCCTGAAAAGTAATCATTCATAGGTTGTTTTCTGTATTCAATGAAAAACAACAAAAAGAGTAACTAGCTTAGACACACAACAGGCACTGGAGATGGGGGAAAGCACTCCTTTATTTCCCTTCTCAAGTTCTTTTTTCTGAGTATGGGCGCTGGAGTGCTTTACTGCCTGCTTGAGTGTTTGGGGAAATCCATTTCCCAGAATCCCTTTCCCACATGCTTCACAGTTAGAATTGGTAGATTGCAAGGCTGTGCAAGACTTAGGAGGTAAAGGGGAAGCAGTAGTCATAACATTCTGGAAGCTGTCACTATATAGAGGGGGTAACAAACTGATGCAGGGCTACAAATGGATTCCACCTTGCTCCCCCCCTTTCCCTATTCTGTGTCCAGCTCTTCTCGAATACTGACTCTGCTCATCAACAGTGACCCTAGGCCCACCAAAGATGTTCTGTTGCAAATGCAGAAACAGTGACCTTGAAGAGCCAACAATATTCTACTGGATTCTATAGCTTTTGCAGTTCTGCATTAGCAGCAGGACCTGCCTACCTTTCAGATTCCTTTCTAAGTTCATTCACGTGGGTCAGAGCTGGTCAGTGACCTTTTTCTCTCGTCCACTAACTCTACTTTTTTGACCTTTATTTACTCAGATCTTCCCATAACTGTACAAGCTCTCTTATGATAAATCTTTTATTCCATGATATCCACAACGACTTTACTTCCCTGACTGAATCCTGATTCATATAATGAATCTCATATCTCAACTCAAAAAATCATAATCTACCCTGGACGGAACCCTGAAAATAAGTCAACAAAACTGGCTGTAAATATTTCAATTCTGCAAAACTGTGTTTTCAGAATCAGACATAAAAGAGAATAACTAGGTAGGAGTGAGCTGCTAATTGCGGAAAGACCACCAGGAAAGGGAGCCAGTTTAACAAAGTAGGATTTAAGACCAGGACTTTGGAGTTAGACTGAGTACAAATTCTGGTTCTATTTCATGTTGGGTAATTTTGGCCTTCAGGCCTAGACCAGTGTCTCATCTGTAAAATGGTACCTCCCCCAACACAGGTCTAGGCTGACATAAGGATTAAATGACATAATATATGTCACAATGCTGGCACAAGATAAACATTCAACAAATGTGGGCTATTTCTGAGTGCCACTTATGCCCTGAAGTTTGCCATGTGATTGTGTTATGAATTACCTAACCTCTCTGAGTCTCAGGTTCATCCATAAAATGTTGGGGGGGAAAAAAAGAGACATTAGATATCCTATAAACTCTTTCAAGTTCCCATATTTAAGGTGATTGTTATTAGATAGAAAGCTCTGAGCTCAGGGAAAGTACACCCTGGCCATCAGACATAAATTTGCAGCAGTTTCCTCAGTTACTAGAACTGCTCCTCTTGAAATGGACTTCCCTCTCTCAGTCCACCTGCCCAACATAATACCAAGCATACTTGCCCCACTCCCACCGCTTTTTTTTAACCAAGTCTTTCTCAATCACCCTTTACCTGTACTGCCTCCAAATATATAGGTGATCCCTCCCCTCATTTTATGTCTCCATCCCGCCCTGTATAAACACTGATCAGATCTCATGATACTTTCTCTCTTTGCTGCATGTCTGTTTCCTGATTACATGTCCTACTGAATTCTAGCATACAGCCGACCCAGCATATGCTTACTTATTAACTGTGGGCAAAATGTCTTTATTTAAAAGTTTTTATTTTTTTAATTCAACTCTTTTACATATGTTATTTTTTCCAATCCTTTGGAAAGACCTCCCTATTCAAAGTCATCATAACCTCCTCGTAGTGCTCTGAAACAGAGCTAAGCCTGCCGATAAGCTCTAATGACATGCTAACTTTGTGATCTGATGGGATGATTTGGGAAAGCGAGTCATGCTGATGGCAATCTGGCTGGCATTCCCCTCAAACAGACTAGATTTTAAGATTTCTGAGGTTGCCAAGGCTTTTCATTTCTCTTGCCTCCATTTCTTCATGTGCAGAAGGGAAGACTCCTGCTTCCCATTTACTCTCACTGAATCTGGCTCTTGGGTTCTGAACCTCACCTCTAAATTATGTCATGAAAAACTGGTTTTATGAAATGATAAGAAATTGATCACACAATCTCTCAATTGTGTGAGCCCAGAATATGGGGTCTCTTTTCCCTGACAAAAGAGTGTTCCTAAGCTAAACTGTAAACCCTATCTAAGGGGATACAAATTAATTTAGTGAAAGTCAATAAATAGTTTACACCAGAAACAATTATGTATTCTCTGATACATGAAAATTCTGGATTTGCACTGCCTGATTGAATTAGTACTTATCAAAAATCTTTTACACTCTTCCATTATAAAAGAAACATAACAAGTACTTATTAAGCACCTACTATGTGGAAGGAATTATGCTAGTGAGACTCTAACAGAAGCAAGAGACAGCCACTGCCCTCAATGAGCTTCTTGTCTATTTGGAGAGTCAGAGATCACACCACTCACTTTGACACAAAACGGACCCCATACTGTGGGTAAGGTCCTAATGAATTCACGACACAGAGAAGAGCAGTGAATTCCATTTAGAATAGTAAAGCTAGGAAGGCTCATGAAACAGGCGACACCTGAGCTGGGCTTTTTCAAAAAGTAAGCTGTAGGGCAGAGCGATGGGAAAGACTTTTCTAGCCCCCTAGAGACTATGAGCAAAGGTACATGAAAGTACCTGATGTATCTGGAAACTTGAGAAAGGCTGAGGCTTAGGTGAAGAGGCCACAAAGTTGGAACCAGATGGTAAAGGCCTGAGTTTTATGCTAAGGAGCTTTGATTTTATTTTGTAGACAATGGATTCCTGTTCAAAGGTTTCTGACAGAGAGTTATTTCAGATATAGACCTTTAAAAGAGCTTCAATTCAGATTAAATCAGATTTTGGTTTGGGGAAAAAAAAGATTCTTAACATCAATTAGGGAAAGTATGAAGTGCAAAGGGTCTTCCCAATGTCAAAGAAATTACTGCCTACCTATGCTTTCTTCTAGTTTTATGGTTTCAGATCTCATATTAGGTCTTTAATCCATTTTTGAGTTTATTTTTGTGATGATATAAGTAGTCCAATTTCATTCTTTTGCAATTGGCTGTTCCATTTTCCCAGCACCATTTGTCAAAGAGACCGTCTTTCTCCCATGGAATATTCTTGCCCCCTTTGTCATAGATAAATTGAACATACATGTATGGGTTTATTCCTGGGCTCTCTATTCTGTTCCATTGATCTATATGTCTTAGAAAACATTTTAAAACCAGATTTGAAGACTCCACCTCTGTCTTACTGATTCAGAATATCTAGGAAGCCAGACCATAAAACATTTCCCTAAGTGTACCCTGGAGATGTGAACAAGCACACTTGGGCAAAGGAGTCCACCTCTTGCTGGACTAGACAATCAATTTGCTGACTTTGTAGGCTTATGATTCTGGAATTTTTCTTTCCAGCCCATACCTCTCCACTGTGTTACAGACCCATAGATCTAGTATCTACTTAACATCATAAGGATTTTTACACATTTCAAATTTAACATGCTCAAGCTAAACTCTACAGTATTCCCTATAGGAGTTCATCTAATTCCACCCATTCTTCTACCTGCTCAGGCCCCAAACCTTATAGTCATCTTTGATGTCTCCCTTGGTCCCATACTGCACATCTACTCTGCCAGTAAATTCTGTCAGCTCTGCATTCAAAACAGACCCAGAATCAGAGCACTTGTCCCTTTGGTCAGAAGCCCTGTCATCTGTCACTTGGGTTGTTTAAAAAAGCTCCTACTGGTCTCCCTGCTTTCACTCATTACCTATTCTGTCTATGAATCTCTTTCAGTGTAAATCAGATCAGGTCACCCTTCTCAAAACCCTTTAATGGGTTCCCATGTCATTCAAAATAGGAGAGACAGTCCTATGTACTTGTACCACTGCCTGACACTGGATATTTACTCTCTGTCAATCTCCTTTCACTGGACTGGAGGCTCCGTGAGGTCAGGGTCTAGTTCTGCTTCTTTTACTGATATGTGCCCAGGGCTTAGAATACTAGAGTAAACGTGACACATAATTAAAAAAATATTTTCCTCTTCTATAGAATGCAAAAAATTAAAGCTACCTTGCTGGGTTGTTGTGAGGATTAGAAATTATGTTTTTAAAGTATCTAGCACTGTGCTTGGCATTTGAGGAAATACTGAGTAAAACTGAAGCTATCACTAATATGAAAAATTGTTTTTTTATGGAAAGTAGGTTAACCAAGAGTTATATTGAACTAAACAAATACAGCATTCCCAGATTATCATGGACAAGATGAAAGTTTTTAGAGTTTGCAGATTTAGATATAAAATCTAGTGCTGTCTCTAGTATGACACTAAGCACAGGGATAAGACAGCCCCATCTACGTAAAAGGAACAGAGTTGGTAAGAGAAGAAAGGAAAGCACAAGAGGATATTCAGAAAATTCTACATTATCACTCCCTCTTCTCTGCCCCACTACCTCTATGTCTGTGGATTAAATCTAAAGGAGCTATAACATTGACTTAATAGAAGTTTCTAGTCTAGGTTTACTTTGATGGGTAAAAGACAATAAATAAAACGTTAAAATCCTTTCTCCTTCCCTGTGAATAAAAATGACTGAGCTAACTCTCTTGCTCTGCTGTCCTGGAGACCTGATAAAGGTGTAATCACCTATAACCAGGTAATATGGCTTTTGGTAAATTTCACGCTGATTGATACACTGGGAGGATTATGAATGAATGATCAGTGCCTGGTCAAGGTGGCAAGGTGGCAAGCCTTAGTTCTAGGCTTCTCTAAGTATAGTGAATCTTGTAACTGGCCATATCCCTTACTGGGACCTGAGAAGTAACAAATGATACTCGTGATATTGACTTCTATTCAGGACATGGAATCTCTAAGCCCCTTCTCCCCCTATACCTGTTGTCTTCTCATTCTCTAGTACCCAAGCTGTCCCTTGGAAAGCCAGGAGATAGCTGTTGGCTGCTGTATGGACTACCGATAGAAACCCCCTTGAAGAAAATGCACAGCATTGCCATGCTCGCTTCCAGTCAGAACCTTCTTCCAAGTGAGCATTATGCCAAGGAAGGCTAAGAGTCATGTGGGATAAAAGGTCTATTTGAACCTATGAAGACACCCAAAGTGAGTGTTGCAGAGACTTATGAGCAATCTGAAGTAAACAGTTTATTACTTTTTGTGTTAGTTTCCTAAGGGCTGCTGTAACAAAGTATCATAAACTGGGCTGCTTGAAACAATAGAAATTCATTCTACATCCCCTTCCTATACTTCACCCTATGCATCCTTTCCCCACAGCCTGAGTCATAGCCTTTGTAATAAACCAGTAAACATTAAATAAGTATTTCTCTGAACTCTATGATCCTCTCAAGCAAATTACCAAACCTATGGTGGGGAGGGGAGGGTCAGAAGCACCAAAGGTTCAGAAATGGCATTGGTATCCAATGTTGGGTGCTGAGCCATTGGTATCCAATCTTGTGGAGCTGAGCCCTTAACCTGTGAGAACTGACACTACCTCCAAGAAGATGGTATCAGAAGTGGACTGCAAGACACCAAATGGAGTTGGAAAATTGGTCAGCATGAGACAAACCTCAGTGTCTGGTGTCAAGAGTTCTGTGGGTAAAGTGCAGAGAGAAACAGTTTTCCATTTCTATCTCTAAAACAGGATGTAGCACACTTAGATGAGTGGGTGTTGAGGTTTTGACAGACATTTGTTGGAAAACCTTGAGGTTTTTTCTAGAAAGCTTCTGTGAAATGTGAAGATGTATGAAATGTGAAGATGTATGGATCCTAACCCTCTGAGGTCAAGACAAAAGTATTTTCTAAGGAGGTTTGGTCCCAAAGACAGCAATAGCAGAGGATGGAGTGTTCTCTTTCCTCAGGGGAAAAAAAGGGGGGAGGCAATCCTAATTCTTTTTAAAGTTTCATTCACTGTAATTAAAAATCAAGGTCTATAGCAAATGGAATGTCTCTAGATCTAGAAATCAATAATCTCTATGGAACACAGAAATCTGGAATGAAGAGGTTAGCACAAATGTAAGCACAGAGCAGGAGGGGATGTGGGGGGACAGGGTGAAGAAAGCGGATGTTCCCGGAAGTGGGGGAGGACAAGGATGGGCTGTGAGTCTGCCCTTTTGCACTTCATCTTCCTCCCCACCCTCAATGATGACAGGAGGGTTTGGGGAGAGACCCTCCACAAATAAAAACAAAATTACAACCTGCTCGAAGTGGCTTCTTTCACTCTTTAACTGTGAAATTTCAAGTAACAAAACACAGTGACAGAGCACCTGTCTGTCACCACAGGGAAGCAGAAAAGCCAACCTCCAGTTCTGGCCTGTGTTGATGAACACGTATGACAATCGGAAGTGGCGGTCATGGTATTCCAAGTCACATTTTCATGTTCTAACCTAATGAATGCAGCATTTAATAGGGGAGTCCAAAGACATGGAATAAACTTTCCAGATTTAATGAAATGACTTAATTCCTTTCTACCTCTCTACCCACCTCATGGAAACCAAACCTAGTTGCCCAAAGGAACAGAGATCAGTTGAGGACAAACACTTAGTGATTCCTACTAGTATTCATAAGTGTCTGGTTTGAAAATTTAGAAAGAACCTGGATATATTTTTGAAAAAGTAAAGATCAGGGCCACGGTTCACCCCACAGCTAAGATCTCTGAAGTATCTGCTGTGTGTAATTCACATGCATCATCTCTTCAGACCTCCTGATAATGTGAGGGCCAGATTTAGTTTCTCCATCTTGTATATAAGGAAAGTAAAGCACAGAGAAATGGTGCAACTTGCCCAAGGACACATAAAACAAGCAGAGCCAAAACTGAATCTTAGCTCTGTCTCCAAAGCCCGCTCTCATCCCAGAATGCCACTCCTGCTCTTGTTGTTTTATTAACATCTTTGTTAAAATAGGTCAAATCAGGACTTGTCAGCTTTAGCTATATTTACTCTTGTTAGGTAATTAAAAATGCAGAGGTGAGGAAGTGTGATAGACACTGTGATTTGGGAAGCAGGATGAGTACCGCACCATCAGTCAGGGGATTGGAGATGGTTTTCCATCTATGTGACCTTGGGGAGCTACCTAACTCCCTCTAGACCTTTGCTTCCTCACTTCAACATAAGAGGACTGGCTTACCTGAATTCTGCAATCTTTCAAATGCAAGAACCTATATGTATACACTAGAACTCACTAGGATAAGTGAACTAGGTAATTTACAAATGAAGAGGTCTTAGCGTGTACAACCTAATGTTAATTTTCAAAATCAATGAAACTCATCCTTTGCAAAACCATCGCTGAGTTCAAAACCAAAAGGTCTTACTTTTAAAACCCCAATGTAAAGATGTGAGCTTTATTCCTTTTTTTACGCCTTTTTTGTTTTTGTATTTATTTCCACAAGAAAGAACACTACCTCCAGAATATTTCCTAATGATCTGGCTTCTGTTTATGGTTCTTTACAAAAATAAGAATTTTTTAAAGATAAAATAGCTATTTCAAGGAAACCAGAAAGGTGATTTATTTTCCCTTCTTGTAGAAATTATTACATTTCATTAGTAGTAATCAATTACTTAATTCAGCAAACACTATGAGCAAGTAGGTTAAAATTTAGAGGACAAAAGGATATAAAAATGTGTTCATACAGCCTTTTTGAAGAACTGCATTCTCCTGTGTGGCAGAATCTATTTCCATTTCCTACTAATTAACGTGAGGACACATGCTATCAAAGAAATAACACAGGACAGGGTTCAAATTGCAGCTCTGCCATTCACCAGCTCTGCAGGGAAGAGAGGAGCTTACCACCCCCCCACCCCCCCCACCCCGGCCTCACTGATCCTGGTTATAAGTGGGGGATAACAATACTTAGTGATAATACTGTTGTGATGGTAAAATCACAGCGATTGTGACATATGTAATCAAAGCAGGTGCTAAATAAATGTGGGTTCTTTTCCCTCTTTTGGCTGGAGAAAACTGTGACTGATAGCCATTTCATCGAAATCACCAAGAGCTAAAATTCTGTTTACCTCTTCATTATCTCTCAAGGCTCAATGATGCCTTTAGTTGTTGCAATAAATTAATTCTGAATTATTTTTAATAAGTCTGTAAAGCCTAGTGCAGATATTACAACTGAAATGTGAGCATAAATCACCAAATCACACTAAATTAGATTTGGAGCTTAACATTTGCAACAAACTGTAGGTAATAAACAACACTTTAGCATATATTTCACATCTGCAACCCTTTCTGAATGTGTCCTGGCCTCATTCTCCCAGGTGAGATCTCAAGAGGATTTACAAATCTGAAATGAGCCCCGATGCCCCCTGCACTGTCAGCAGCGCGCTCCCTGGCCTTGCACGCTGACCGTTAGTAAAGGACGCAGAAGATATACATGACAGCAAGGACGTAGGTAGATTTCCTCAAACCTGTGCAGTTTCTTTTGAAGTTAAATATTCTATAAATACTCTTCTAGAGACTGAGGAAAGGAAAGAGGAAGATCTGCCCACTCTAACTCTAGCACTGGATTATGCTACTCTCAACCCAAATAATGGTGATTATGTAACACTTCTCTCCAAGGCACCAGAGCTCTCTTATGCCCTGCTGAGTGGGAAGCAGAGGAGAAGTATTTTAAGACACTGAGGAGTGGTCCACGGCAGCCCTAAGAATCCATAAGGTGGGACAGTGCACATCTCCCACCTCTGCGAGGGGCATTGCTAGGTGCCAATAAAGGATGTATAGGGAGCCCTGGGAAAGCAGGTGATTACCGCACAGAAGCATAAAATGGCTCCTGCAATTTGAAAAAATACACAACCCTCTGAGTACTAACACCACGAGACTTTACTTCTTCCGGTTCAGGAAGCAGTCAGAGGGTGGACACTTGCCCTGTATGTGGGGAGGGGACTGCAGTGGGACTTGTCCCTGGGGGCTCAGGGAGCCCCTCTGTGGAGGCCTCATCCTACCGCATCTCACTGTGGAGGAGCTGCTAGATAAGCCCCTGAGATATCCTCAGCTAGGCAGACCCTGCAGGCTACAGGAGGGTGAGGGATGTTTCTTGAGCCCCTACAAAGTGTCAGGCAGTGTGCCCATGCTTTTCACTGTCTCATGTTTCAAAGGTATCTTCAGACTTAGCAGAGAGTGGACCTGTCCTACCACTCCCTACGGAATTGAGGAGACTATCTTAAGCTGAAAAGATGCATATAGGTTCTCCTAATCTACTTTCTGCTCCCATGGAAGGTATTCAAGGGAGCCAACAGGGTAAATGGCCAGATGACCCCAGTCGACAGTGATATGCCTGAAACAGAAGCTCTAGTTGGGAACAAATAGCCATACTGTACTGGTTTTTCATGCTGCATAAGAAAGTTACACAAACTTAGTAGGTTCAAGCCACACCTTTATTATCTCACAGTCTCTGTAGGCTAGAAGTTCGGGTGCAATTTACTGAGTCCTCTGTTCTTGGTCTCACAGGCTATAGTCAAGATATCAGCCAGGCCATCATGGTATCAGGAAGCTTTATGGGAAAACAATCTGCTTCCCAGTTCATGCAGGTTGTTGACAAAATTTCAGTTCCTTGTGGTAGTATCACTAAAGGCCCTCGCTTCCTACTGCCTCTCAGCTATGGACACCCTTATAGTCCAGAGGCTACCCTTAACCCCTGACGTTTAGCCTGCTCCCTCAGCAGTCCTAACATGATCATTTCCTTCTTCCAGGCCATTAGGAGAATCTCTCTCACTCTGGTCTGCTCAGAAAGATTTATACAAAGCAATGTGATCACAGGGAACATCCCATGCACTTTTCCATACACTGTAACCTAATCAAGGCAACATGAGTGCTGATCCCATTAACTTGGCCATATTCTTTTGATTAGAAGCAAGGCACAGAATCCACCTACACTCAAAAGGAAGGGATTGGGCAAGGGCATGGATCATTAGAGGTCACTCTAGACTGAATTCACCACATACCCCAAGACTAAAGGTATCTCCACATTTTGTAGAATATGACAGTGAAAAAAAAATGGACTATGGAGATAGTCGTATCTGAACATGAATTCTGATTCTTTTGTTGCATGACCTTGGAGAAACTACTTAATCTCTTCTGAAACTTCAGTTTTCAGAAATGTGAAAATGGGAAGAGTTATCTGTGTGTGTAAATATGGATGTCCTGTCAATAGCTCCAGCCCAATGGGCTTAGCCATGAGATTATATGCTGCCATACTTTTTCCAAAGCAACTGTGAAATGTATTAATTGTACATGACACCAAGTAGATACAACATAGACAGTGTAACAGCTCTGATCCTGACATGTTCAAGTCTACCTGGGAGGTCAGCTACTCCTATAGATGGAGCTTAAATATGCTTAACATGATTTGATTCATTCATTCAGCAAATTAAACAGTTACTAAGTACCACTGTGCTAGGTGCTGGGTATACACAAATGAGCAAAACAAACACAGTCTGGTCTCTGATGAGTTTATGACACAGTGGGAGGGATAAATAGCACTGATTTAATACTGAAGGAACTATTTTTATATTAGAGATAGTAAAACAGAACAGGGTCCCTACCCTGCTGGAGATTACATTCTAGATGGAGGATGTGGGTGGTTAGCAGATGATTTTTAAAAAGATAAAATACAGAGGGGCACCTGGATGGCTCAGCTGGTTAAGCAACTGCCTTTGGCTCAGGTCACGATCCTGCTGTCCCAGGATCAAGTCCCACACCAGGTTCCCTGCTCAGCAGGGAATCTGCTTCTCTCGCTTACCTCTCTCTCTTTCATTCTTTTCTCTCTCTCAAATAAATAAATAAAATCTTTAAAAAAAAAGATTTAATTTTAAAAATGATAAAATACAGAATAATTTCAAACAGTAATAGAATAGAAGGGATATAAGAGGAGTGAGAAGCTACTTCAGACAGAGCGTCCAGGGAAGGACCACACAGAGAGATGGCATGAGAGGAAGGTGCAGCCACAAGGGAGCCAGGCAGAGAAACTTCACGTGCAAAAAGCCTGAGGCAGGAACAAGCTGAGCATGGCGAGGGTCAGAAGAAGTTGGTGAGCGTGGATGGAGAGCAGCAGACGCTCAGCGGCAAGGCAAGCGCCCAATCACGGAGGGACTCGCAGCCAGTAAGTGTGCCCTCAGTTCCATGAGAAGCCACCGGAGAATAATAAGCAGAAGAATGACGACATAGGAGTCACACCTTTAATGGAATGACCTAGCTGCTCTGTGGAGAATGTAAAGCAGGGGAGCAGGAAGGGAGGAAGGCAGGATACTGAACACAGAAAAGCAACATGTGAAAGTACATACTGTGAGAAATGCAAGAAAAGATAGGAACAGGGCTCTCTTGGCTGCAGTGTATGAACAACAACGCTGCACTTGGGCCACGGGCATTACAGTCATATCTTAACTAGCAAACATCCAATAAAAGTCTAAGCAGTGATAAATGCCATGAAGAAAAATAATTCAGGAAGTGTTTAAAGAATGAGGAGCAATGATGTTTTAAACAAGATGGTCAGGGGAGCCACCCAAATATGATGACACTGGAGCAGAGACCTGAGGGAGGACATTGAGAAGATGTGGGGGCAGGTGATGCCGGCAGGGCTGGACCGTCCGGATGAGTGGGGGAGCTGTGTGTCTGAGGAACAGCGGGGAGGCTGGTGACGCTGGTGCCCAGGGAGCCCAGGGAGACGGGCAGGAATGTGGGAGATGACGTCAGACTGTCGACCCCGTTATCCCAATAATAACTTTCAATGCTATTCTAAACGGGAAGCAGTGGAGAGATCTGTGAAGGGGACTCACGTGTGGGCCTCACGAGAATGCAACAGTGGAGTGGAGCTGCTTCAGAGGAGACTCAGGGAATGGCTCTCGGGGGAGGTGATATTTAAGACAAAGCAGGGAAGATGAGTAATAAGATAGATGTCAAGTAAGGGGCAGGTGGGCATTCCAGGAGATGGGAACAACCAAGTGCCAAGTCCCGCTGCAGAAAAGAGCGTGAAGCCGCAGAGAGACTACAAGGCCAGGAAGCCTGCAGGGGTGCAAGGGAGGGGAAGGGACCTGGAGGGACTGAGAGCTGAACCACCACACGCAGGTAGGGAGTCAGTGACTCAAGGCTATTAGTGTGAGACTCCATTAGCTTACTTTTCTGCATATATGCACATGTTAATTGTCTGATATCTGTTATGATTAAGTACATTTTATAAGGTCTGACTTACCAGTCTTTAGAGACACAGAAATGAGGATCAGTAATCTACCAGTGCCCACTGACTTAAAACCGGATCATTTAAGGGACCTCAAATAGACTAGGAAACTAATCATTTTCAGTATTTTTCCCAAAGATGCAGTGACAACAGGAAAACCCTGCAGCCTGTTCAGTACATATAGTGTAGAGACGACACTACATACCACCTGCCTTATTTTCCTCTTTCATCCCTAAAAAACCCGATTCCTTTCAAGTGCAGCAACATTTTCCTCACAATTACTTTTGTTATCTGTCCTTATGCATTTTCCTTACTCTTCAGTGTCAGGATTTAGAAAAGTAAAACTTCTGGCTACCAGACTCCAAACATATCCCCTATTTTTTAAGAGAAAAATAGATACTTTCATTCATGCATCTAATCAGAAGACCTACTGAAGGCAAACAATGAAGCAGGCACAATGCTAAGAGCCCTGAAAAACAAGATGAATACAGCTGAGGACCTGCCTTTCAGGAAACATAGCAATTTCAGGATGTTGTGGAGCCAAAGATTTGAATACACAAATGCCAAATAATACATGTATTGATTTCAGTCCCACTGTCACCAAATGGCCTATAATCAGTACATTTTCATCTCTGAAAGGAGCCTGTGGGAAAGAAGTATAGCAATTTTGATGTAGTATCTTTTTCAGGGACTAATGAGATATTTCAAAATTAATTCAGCTTTTACTTCCACAGGCAACATTTCACAAATGAGATTTAAAACTATTATTAAAAAATTATGAATAGACACAAAATGATCCCCATTTAATACCCCAGTCTGAGGCATGTTGGAGAACGCTAACTCATGTGGGCTTTCAAGGAAAGAGCACTTCTGTACAAAACCAAACCTTGACCACGCACAGTAACTTCTTATGTCCAAACTGCTTTTATCTACACATCTTGGAAATTTGCATAGGCTTATGCAACTTCTCAGGGTCAGAACAACTTTTCACTGCAAACTGAGAAAACCTCTGTCACAATCACTAAGCTAAGACTGGGAAGGAAACAGAGCCCAATCTGGTCATGTCCATCATTCTATTTCAGGGGAAGATCTCTAGCAAAATGCCATGCAATAGATTTGCAGAAGGTTAAAAAAAAAAAAAAAATTAAAGATATCCTAAGTCTAAAATCAAGGGTTCATTTTTCTACTGAAAAAACAAATAAACAAACAAACAAACCACCATCAATATACATAAGCCAAAGAGCTAAACATCAAACATGTATCAAAATATAATAGATAGCTTGAATGGCATATTATCCTGAGCTGCCCATTATGGGAACCACCAGCCACATGAGGCTATCAATCATTTGAAGTGCAGCTAGTCCAAACTGAGTTGTGCTGTAAGTGTGAAATAACACAATGAATTTCAAAACATAGCACAAGAATAAAAAAGAAAGTAAAATTTCTCAATATTTTAATATTGGTTAAATTCTGGATATACTGGGTTAAAAACACATTATTAAAATTGTTTTTCACTTTCCTTTTACTCTTTAATGTGGCTACTAGAAAATTCAGAATTATACATGCAGCTTGCAACTTATTTCTATTCAACATTGTTGATTTAGTACTTTTTTCTCCATAAGGCATCAGACTACTTGTATAAGAAAACTGACTTGTATATTTTGGAATGGTCTTTGTTTTTATGCCATAAGAATACAAGGACTGCCAATCAGTACAGTACTTTTCATGTCTGAATTATTTCTCAGTAGGTTGCAAATTTGTACTGGTTTATGCTGTTCCATTCAGAATATTTCACAATCCATGGTAGAAGACTTTGCGGCTTTCTGGTCTATATTCTTGAAAGCCCTGCTTCACAGCACACACCTGTAAACCTGTGACCCCCTTTACCCTTGCTCACTTCATTAGTGAACTAGAATTTCCAGGAGGAATTCGCTGTGAAGCCCTCCAGGTCTCCTCAGTGTGTATATATCTTGTGCTACTCAGCTGTGAAGTACCAGAGGTCTGAAGCCCAATCTTGGTCCTGTTTTTATCCCTAAAACATCTAAAGTTGGTCTTTGCATAAAAATAAATGCATTTGATAAATGTTAGTTATATGGGTAGAACTGATGGTTTAGGGAAAAACAAGAATTTCTCCTTTTCCTCTTTTTTTTCTTTAAGATTTTTATTTATTTATTTGACAGACAGAGATCACAAGTAGGCAGAGAGGCAGGCAGAGAGAGAGGAAGGGAAGCAGGCTTCTCGCTGAGCAGAGAGCCAGATGCGGGGCTTGAACCCAGAATCCTGGGATCATGACCTGAACTGAAGGCAGAGGCTTTAACCCACTGAGCCACCCAGGTGCCCCTCTCCTTTTCCTCTTTATATTATGGCAGTTTTGTCACTTTAGCCAATGACTGTCAATGGTGTTTCATAACTCATTTGTTCAAATACCCGAATGCCACCAGTTGCCTTTACCTGACCTGCAGACTGGGCATGGGCATAAGGCAGGCACAGTTCTCTCCTTACAGAATTCTAGCAAACACTCAGAGATCCCCGGCCTTTGGGTACAGAAAAGCAGAAAGAATATTCTCGAACTCATACTTTGAGTCTCTCAGTGACCCCAGGAACTGTGTCAACCAACATGTTTCCCTAGACACTGGAAGAGTCAACAAGAGGAAGACAAACAAAAGCACACACATCACACACATTTACAGTAAGTGTGGCGTGTGCCACCAGGGAAAGGCAGCTGGAATCGTGACAGGAATCTTGCTTGACAGGGGAACCTCACTAGTCAGGGGTCAAGGAAGGCTTTTAAATGACCTTTATGCTGCACCAGAGGGTACTAAGTGCCTGCCAAGGTAGAGGGGAAAGGGCAAACTAACCCCGCGAGGAGGGTCCTTTAAGCCATGTTGAAGATTTAAAACCTAATCATAAAAGCAATGAAAAGCCATTGAAAGGTTTTATGCAAGATAATGATTTGATCAGATTTTCCTTTTAAAAACCTCACTCTGGAAGCAGGCGAGAGTGGATAAGGAGCCTACACAGTGTAGAGCATATCTGCAGATTCATGAAAATTAATCAAACTCTCTTTGGTCATCACTTCAATAGGAACTGGGTTTTAAGAATATAAAAGATATGAAAGCCACAAGATCTGAAAGCCAGAACACATCCCAGAATACTAAATTAATGCAAGATATTCATTCTCAAAGTACCTTCAAAGCATGAATTTCCTCTGAACGTACCAGCCTATCCATGTAAATCTGTTGGTTGGCATTAGGCTCTGTCCTGACCCAAGCTAGATCTCACTCATTCAGGACCAGTGTCTAGGGAAACATGTTGGTTGACACAGTTCCTGGGGTCACTGAGAGATGCAAAGTATGAGTTTGAGAATATTCTTTCTGCTTTTCTGTACCCAAAGGCCGGGGATCTCTGAGTGTTTGCTAGAATCCTGCATACCCTTGTCAAGGACACTTGGATAGTGAACAAGTGTACTTAACAAGCCGCTTTGCAGAAGTGCTATAGTGAAGTGTCTGCTCTCAGCATGAGAAACTGATGGAGGGACTAAATCATCTCCATCATAGACCAATTAGATACAGATCGTCCGAATTCCATACAATAAGCCTACAAAGTTTTGTTTTGTTCTGGACCTAACTTGTACACATATGTGGCCTGCCTATATATAACCGCTTTTCTGAAATGAAACTGGGATTGCCTGGTGGTGGCCTTAATTGTTCTTCTTGGTGACAAATGTCCATTCAATTTTTAAACAGCCATAAAACAAAACATGTTGGCAGCTAGTAAGCCCATTAAACATTTTATTTAAAATGTCATTTCTGAAAATTCTTATCTCTCCCATGACCTCCTTCTGTAATCTTTTTTTATTAAAATAAAATTAAGTCTCAATCCCATAATTTGTTTCCTTTCTGAATTTCTGTTGTACCCTCTCTAACTTGGGTTCTAATTCTGACCTCATCCCCTCCAAGATGTGTGACTTTGGGAATGTTTCTTAAATTTTCGGACCTGTTTCTTCCTACAGAAAATAAGGTTAGCCCACTGTGTTAGTTTTCTAGGGCTACCACAACAAATTGCCACAAACTGTGTGAGTTAATGCAACAGGAAATTTACTCTCTTACAGTCAAGAAGCCAGAAGCTTGGTATCAAGGTGTCTGCAGGGTTGGTTCTTCACAGAGGCTGTCTGGGAGAATCCTTTCCTTGTCTCTTCCAGCTTCTGGTGGCTCTTGGAATTCCTTGGTTTGTGGCCACATCACTCTCATCTCAGCCTCCACTTCACATGGTTTTCTTCCCTATGTCTCTGTGTCTTCCTTTCTTACAAAGATACCAATCATTGCTTTAGGGCCCACACTAACTCCAGAATGAGTTCGTCTCAAGATCACTAACTATTTGCATCTGTAAAGACTCTATTTCTAAATAGGGCCATATTCTGAGATTCTGGGTGGCCTGAATTTTGAGGGGGCATACCATTCAACATACTGTAGCTATCTACAACAGAGTTCCATTATACTCAAGAACACTGATGGTTTTCACTAAGGATGTGTTTTATGATGGATTTTTAGTCGCTTTTCCATAATTATGAATTGTTCAACTATGCATTATTTTTCCAATCACAAAAAATGGTTATTTTCAGAGTTGAGACAGTGTACATAATTAGCACCACCCTAAAAATGCATTAGTGCTCAATAAATAGTCTATTTTCCCTCCTTACTCCATAATTATCTTCACCCTACAGCAATGAGTTACGAGCACAATACATATATAAATCCCAGGAGATCAGAGAGCACTTCAGAATTCTATGCAAAAATGAAAACACAAATTTTTTGCCCTTATTCAATGATTTCTTATGGTGAGACAGGGTGAGCATCTCTCTTCAGAACCTGACCTATCGCAGTTGTGATAGGAATACTAAGAAATAAATGACCACCTAAGAGATCCTTGCATGTCTGTGGAATGAATATAAAGGTCATGAATGTGGCTCTGATAAAATTTAGGAACTTCATTTTTTGTATTCTTTGTCTAATCTGCTAGTCATTTGGTTCACAATCAGGCTACATTCCTAATTCCTATACCTTACTATACTTACTTCTGTATTTTCTTCCTTACGTAATCCCATCTCTTATGTATTTTAAAAAGAATAAAAATCAAGAATGTTATTCCTATAAAGTTTGTTCATCTTCGAAACAGCAGCTGTGCTCTCACAGGTAAATAAATGTTGGTTGTGGTTGAGAGCTCGGCCAGCAGCAGGAGGCAGTAGAGAACTAGTCAATACTTCCGATTTCACTCGTTCCTCTTACCCCAACCTTCTTTTCTCATTTCTTGCCACTCGTGCTCTGTGTCCAAACACACTGGGGGTGACACAGTGTCTAGACCACCCTCCCAAGAAACACTAAAGACACTAGACTCCTAACCTGAAACTCCAAAAGAACCTAGTTCTAAAAGTGAGCAGTTTTCTAAATACTCATACTTCTCATGTAAATACATTCAGCCGTGCCTCAAGGCTTTCTCCATTCTTTCTATACTCTGCGTTAGGAACTGATGTCAGGAAGAGGAGTGGGAAGATCGATGACATAGACCATTCTGCTTTGTTATACCTCGTGTCTGCAGACACTGCTCAGTTCTGCCTGGTTCTCCTTTCAAGGGGTAGATCCATTATCTCTATTACAACTTCCCTCTCTGGGAGCATAGCAAGTTAGCAGGAACAAATGTTAACCAGCCATATACTCAGAGAGGCATTGGAATTAAGAACAACTCTCCAAAATCTCTAGTGATGCTGTATGAACAGAAACCCTCTGTATTTCACAAGAACTTCCTACTCTTTCACGCCTTCTGGAAATTACTAGATCTTATCTTAAAATATCCCAATTCTTTCTTACCATCCCTTGAAAATTTAAGTTTGATGGCTAACAGCTTGCAGCTACCCTGACATGGTGTGCCACCCAAGATGTCCATGCTATGCTATTTGTTAAATACACTAGGGTCAGACAAAATATCCCAGAATGCTCCAGTTACTTCGATGTTAGCCTTAAGAGGTTCTCCCTCATTTTCTGTCCTTTTCTGTCCCTGAAACCTACCACCAAAGGTGCTATACAGGAAAGTCACTGAAGCTCCAGAAAGGAGGGCTGAGGAAGGAGAAGCACACCAAACCTAAATGTCGATCGAAGAGAAACTACAAGTTACCTGGAGGGACATCCTGAAAGCATAAAGCAATCCCTTACCTGGATTGGGTTGAAGGTATTCAATTGTTTTGGTCATTATTTCCATCACAGCCCTGCTGGTGACATCCACCTTCTGAAATGAAAAAAGAGATGTTCTAAGTGACAAGAACTATTAGCTGTAGCACCCACGTTTTGCTTGAATAACAACCACAGGTGCTAAAACAGAGCAGGGGGTGGGGGCAGGGAGGAGCTGGAGAGGCTCAGGAAGAAAGAGTCGCTTCACATTCAGCTAGGCTCCATCAAGGGTGGAAACCCTAGTTACTGAAAGAGGAACCAGGAATTTCCTAAAATCTGTTTCAAAATCTACTTTACTATCTTCAGGCAAAATAAAGGGGAGATAGCTTCCTCTTGCCCTATGGGCCTGAGGTGGTCTCTGAAAGTGGTTCATTTTAACTTCACCCAACCCCCCCCCCACACACACACATACAATCGTGCAAATCAAGAGGTTCAAATCTCCATGTTCACTTTAAGAATACCCTGGAAACTGTCCAAGCCATAGAAGGTACACACACCCAAAAGCCACCAAAATTATGTCACTTTATAGAATTAATATGCGCTATCCCATTGTTACCAGATGGGAGATATGATACTGGAGATGGCAGATGTGCCCAGGCCAAACAGTAGGGCCGGACACAGGTCCCAAGCCCAATAAGATACTGAATTTTCACTGTACGTGTTTAAAAATGCAGGAGTAACACTGAACTCAAGGTTCTTGATGTAGATTCTCTAGTCACTGAGCACGTCCATGTGAGCAAGACCCCTAAGGTGAATCCCAAGTTTAAAGAGCTCATAGATTAAGCCCTACATAAGCTCACTCTGCTTCCCTGAGATGATTCTTGCTGAAAAGAACTGCTCCCAAACCAGGAGAGGAGGCTGAATGTACACATGTGTGCATACACACACACCAAAGGAAAAAAAAAGTAAAAACCAAAGGAATAAAAACATATGGCCCATGAATACATTTAGCATAAAATAAACACAAGTAGAAATTTAAAAGAGAAAGAAAAAGAAAAAAGAACGTGGAGATCATGAATCATATTTTGACCCACAGGCATTTATGGGTTGTCTGCAGTGGGCCAGGCATGGTGGCAGGTTTCAGGGACAGAAAAAAAGAAATATGCAACATCAACTCTGTTTATGGATGGACAGTTTTAACTTCTCAGAATATCCTAAGTATATAAAATTCTTAAGCAAATGCTTCTCTCTCTTTTTTTTTTTTAAGATTTTATTTATTTATTTGACAGACAGAGATCACAAGTAGGCAGAGGGGCAGGCAGAGAGAGAGGAGGAAGCAGGCTCCCTGCTGAGCAGAGAGCTCGATGCAGGGCTCGATGCGGGGCTCGATCCCAGGACCCCGAGATCATGACCTGAGCCGAAGGCAGCGGCTTTAACCCACTGAGCCACCCAGGCGCCCCTTAAACAAACACTTCTAATCAATCTTTAAACTTTTGGTTAATTCCAAGTAAAAATCTCAATCCTCAAGTCCATCTCTGCAAAATTTTGAACGGTCAGCATTTGTGTTCAGCAGGCCAACGTTCCCTCTCTCTTTCGGGCCCTCCTCCCTAATGGAGAGTCTGTAATAGCCCACTCTATGTTCTCTAGTAAAATCCTTTCCATATCCACGTGTGGCCCACTCACTCACTCCACTTGACAGGGTATCTAACTAATAAAAACAAGTACATCCTCTTACCCAAGGTATGTGATGGGATATATGATATAGATGTGAGTAAAAGAAATCACTGATGGTAGAATTCTAGCTCTCAAGTCCATGGGGGCTTCACTGTTTTGTTTTAACTGGAGTTCAAGGGCTCCTCCCTCAATTCTAAGAAATTTTTCAGAAACGTACTGCACCTACATACAAAATCAGCCTTTTATGAATGGGATAAGTGTCTTTCATAATTAGAAACAAAACCAAATTCCAACAGCATATTTTATTGTTCAGTTTGGTTTTTCAATAGTTAACAATATCCCATTTCATGGCAGTCATATTTTTGTGTAAGGAGTTTCTTCTTACTGCAATTAACAGAAGAAACTACTTTTCTCGTGTGCTCATCATGGTATAAAATTACTTTAAGAAGCACTCCTATTCAAGAGGTGCCAGCCTACATAAGAACCCTGTATCAGGTCCTTCTGGTTGACCTGAGTTTGTGGGAGGCCTTAGATTTGAGCATGTACCAAGTCATGTTTAGTACAGAAGTGAACAAGGGTTCCTGGAGTTGTGCAGTACAGGACTTGTGAGGCCATAAGTGGAGGTACTGGCAGTATTAGCAGAATACCAACCATGCATTACACACTCATGGAAGTCATGGAAGTGAATAAAAGGTTGTTTGCACAACAAACATGCTGAAAGTCCATGTTACATGCATGACAGGAGGGAAACGTAGATCTCCTTAAGACTATATGATAGGGATGAAGGAACTGGAGGTCAAATGTGTATCCAACAGTCCTGTGTGGCTGTGATGGGAAGAAACCATCCCAAAGTTCAAGGTTTCTAAGAGAAGGAGCCAGAGGAGGAACTTAACTGTCCACTGGCCCTGTGATATTCCAAAGTCATCTGCTGTTAACTAATTTCGAACTTTCTCCCACTCCAGCCCTCCGTAATATTTACTTCCACCACCACCATAAAGTGTTTTCTGTTTGTCAAAGGTCATTCTAATGGGCTTTAAATATCTGAACTCATTTAATCATCAGAAACCCTGTAAAATAGATACACAGAGGTTAAGCAACTCACCTGATTCTGGCTCCAGTGTCCATGTTCTTAACTATTACCCTATAACTTCTTGAAAGTATAAGCTCCTCATAGAAAGATGGGCAAAAAGAACACCTCCCAAATGAAGACAGAGTCCAAGTTAGAGCTTCAAGGCTCTTTGGGACATCTTCCGGATTGGGCTGGGGATCTGGCAGTGGCTAACAACACAGGACCAGGGCGAAAACATGTCCCATCCCATCTTCGGGGTATTTTTTCTTTTAGTCCTCAAAATCTGTGGAAAGTTTATCCACAAAGACTATTCTACTTTGGGTATTTTGGGCCTCCACAAAAGGGAGACTCCCACATTGAGTTGTTTGACCACATGCCCTCAGGTACACGGACTTCTCTACAGAGGCTTGTTTCTACAAGCATGTATTTGGAGTGGTCCACAGAGGGGTCAGCAGAGAAGAAATAAAAAATGGTTCTCATTTGGGGCATGGAACCCCCTCGCCCTTCTGGACTCCTTAAATAGAGAGCTCAATTACTTGGACTCAATTAATACAAGCCACTAGTTTGGCTAAAGCCAGTGGTCTCAGGGAGGGCACTGAGACAACAGAGATGCCAATATTAGAGCATGAAGTCTGTCTCCCAGGTAGGATTCAATCTTCAAAGGGAAGTAGGAATAAAAGCTATCCAGTGTCTCCTGTGGTCTGACCAAAATCTTTCAGGAAGGAGCCCATACCACCCTTAGATCTTTAGAGACTTTGTGTCCAAAGAAGCAGACTCTTGACACTTTTAGTTACCTAAGCTAGACATCACCATAAAACCAGCTCTAGCCAAACCTTTTTGATCAGAGTGTTAAATAAAATTCGCTTGAAATCCACTTCTGAGAACAGCTTCATCCAATATAATCATTTGTGTATTGTGTTATCAAGACGTACCTCAAACAGGGAACAGCCGATTAGCAAATTCATCCACAGGAGTCTTGCTCTTGATTTTACAGCAACAGATAGCACTTGATAAAGAACATAATAGAGACCACCCAGTGTTACATCTAATCCAAAGCCTTCATGTTTTGGATGTGCAAGTTCGAACCTAGAGAAGGCAAATGAACTGTCTGGTGTCACACATCCACTATGGCAATGAGGGGAAGAAAAGCAGTTCAAAGGCTGTGGGTCAGAGGTTTTCTAAGAAAGACCACTGAAGGAACTCAACAGTCCAAGGGCCAGCTGCAGGCAGGAGGCTGACCAGACTCTAACTTCTCTCCATCTCTATCCTTGGTAATAATGTCTGGGAGTCTTCTTGCTAAACTATACTGTGTCAGTCATGGACAGGCTGAGGGCTATTATCCTATGAGTACCCTGAGTGTGCCTCATTAGGTACTTGTCAGGAAGCTATTTATATACTTAAACTGGCAATGTCCAAGCACATATTCTCTTATTAATAGGTCTGATATAATTAATACGAACAAAGATTTCCACGTAAATAATTTATCCTAACTTGCAAGAGTTCATTCCCATTTAAGAACAGCAGTTAGGCTCTGAACTTAGAACATTCAGCTCATGGATTTCCTCAATTCCCCAATTTTCCCATTACTTGAAAATAAATTTTGATGCATCCTAAATCCCAACTCCCATTTCTGTGAGCTGCTGAGACACCATTTCTGTAACTAGCCTTGTCTAGACAGGTGTAGGGTGCCTCTGGCAAAGGCTGTTTAGAGGCAAAACTGTAAATATATATAAAAATAGGTATGTTTTCAGGACATAAAAATTCAATATAAGTTTTTTGTTTTGTTTTGTTTTGTTTTTCTGAAGGTAAAAGCATAGACAAATCTCCTTCTTGTCTTTTTTTCAGTTTTCCCAACACCAGGATTTTAGCAACTGTCATACTTTGGAGTCAGCAGGTTCTTCCTCCACTCTCCAGTCTTGTGATCTGAACTTTGAGTAGAAAGAAAAGTAGCCCTCTTAACCCGGTCTACTCACTAGACCATTTTTCCTCAAGAACTGGGGCCATTAGGCAAAATCTGGGCCACTAGTTGTTTTTATATTTTAAAAATAGTTGGAAATTTTCAAATTAAAAATCTTATTTCATTGCACATAGTAATTATAGGAGATTCAAATTTCTGTGTCTTCTGGAACTGGAACACAGTGATGCTCCTTCCTTTCAGGTCATCAGTAGTTGCTATTCCTCTTCAGCAGGAGTGAGAAGTTACAGCAGAGGCCCTCTGACCCTCAAAGCCCGCTATGCTTTTGGAAAGAGTCTGCCAACCTCTTGCTATGGCTTTATATTTTACCAATGTGTGTCACACTGAACCTGTGGATGCTGGTCATTTCACCAGTTGCTTCAGCCTCTAGAGAGAAGACACAAGAGAACCCAGGGGCACTGGAATGGCTAGAATGGAGCTTTTGTTCTGAGACATCTGAATATTATCTTTTCCATGAGTGGAAAAGTAGTCATTGCATCCTGAACCTAGGTGACAACACACATGAAGTACACAGCATTCTTTGTGGGGCCCCAAGAGGATTAAAGGTAGGACTTTCTACCAGCATATACCTCATCATCCCAGATCCTGTCACAGGGATGTAGTAGCAGAGTTTAAGAAAAAAATAGGTGTCTGAAAATGGAGGACAGTTTTTGGGTTTGGTGGTGAATAATAAATAGATGAATTAAACATCCACTTGGACATGGGGTAACTCAGAGTAGTCTCATAAAAAAAAAATGTTAATGTGTCCTATGAAACACTAAAATCTTTTCAAATTCTTCATTTTTCCATAACTGAAGAAAATGAACCTATTAAAAATGTACACACATCCACTTGAAGTGGATGTGAACCCTGAATGAGACACCTAATTAAGCAAGTCACAGAGACATAGTGAAGCAGCTCCCTGGGAAAGTTTGTCTGGCAGTAAGATATACACTGGCCCAATAAGGATGTTTTAATAGTTCCCTATTGACTTGGAAGAATTAATGTACCTGTTCCCAAATTGCTCTGTGTATAGCAGTTATTTGGTATTCAGAAAGCCTGATTAGTAGTGTGTTAAAAAATAAAAATAAAAATAAACAAGGCATTAGGTCGAAATTTCCCCCGTGTATTTCTTCTTCTTTTTTTTTTTTTTTTTTTTTTTTTTTTTTTTTTTTTGGTTAATCTTCTTAGGCATTACCTTTAATGAATATTAGCATGGAAGTGTATTGTAAACACATCACTGAGAGGAAACTTGACATCCCCTGAATTTCAGGATCAGTAGAAAGGTATCTTTAAAGCTCATCTTGTCTGGGGCTCTCACCCATCTTACAAGTCTATGCCAGTGAGTGAGGGTCTTAGTACAGTAAATCCCACCTTGTTTCACTACCTAATCCATGAAGACATATACGGGCATGCCAGACACCCACAGGTGCACTCAGATAGGTAGTACTCTGAGCCTGCTGGCTGGGACTTTATACCTTTCTCCTTTACTTGAGATAAACCACCAGAATTCAATGAAGTGGTATTATTAAAAATGTGATATTATTAGTAACAAATTATTTGCCACAAAACACAAAAAAGATGATGACTGGTGTGTCTCACACCACTGTCACACTGTGGTTTTAGCCACTGTTTAAACATGGGCAGTGATAGGGAATTCAGTTATAGCTATGGCTTTTTTTTTAAGCAGATCTGACAGTCAAAAGTTCTTTCTTACACTGAGTATAACTCTCTGTCTCTAGAGTTTCTACTCATTAATTCTATTTTTACCACTTGGAGCTAGATAGAAAGATGTAACCAATGACCAATTAAATGTATGAAGATAAGGACCATGGACATTCTCCTATCAGCATTTTCCCCACAGCTCACTCTGCAAATAACCCACTCTTCCTCACTCTCATAAGGAATGGCATTCTTCCCACTATTTCCCAACATCTTGCACACATATCTTTTTTTTTTCTTATAAACATATATTTTTATCCCCAGGGGTACAGGTCTGTGAATCACCAGGTTTACACACTTCACAGCACTCACCAAAGCACATACCCTCCCCAATGTCCATAATCCCACCCCCTTCTCCCAACTCCCCTCCCCACAGCAACCCTCAGTTTGTTTTGTGAGATTAAGAGTCACTTATGGTTTGTCTCCCTCCCAATCCCATCTTGTTTCATTGATTCTTCTTCTACCCACTTAAGCCCCCATGTTGCATCACCACTTCCTCATATCAGGGAGATCATATGATAGTTGTCTTTCTCTGCTTGACTTATTTTGCTAAGCATGATACGCTCTAGTTCCATCCATGTTGTTGCAAATGGCAAGATTTCATTTCTTTTGATGGCTGCATAGTATTCCATTGTGTATATATACCACATCTTCTTGATCCATTCGTCTGTTGATGGACATCTAGGTTCTTTCCATAGTTTGGCTATTGTGGACATTGCTGCTATAAACATTCGGGTGCACGTGCCCCTTTGGATCACTACGTTTGTATCTTTAGGGTAAATACCCAATAGTGCAATTGCTGGGTCATAGGGCAGTTCTATTTTCAACATTTTGAGGAACCTCCATGCTGTTTTCCAGAGTGGCTGCACCAGCTTGCATTCCCACCAACAGTGTAGGAGGGTTCCTCTTTCTCCACATCCTCTCCAGCATCTGTCATTTCCTGTCTTGTTGATTTTAGCCATTCTGACTGGTGTGAGGTGATATCTCATTGTGGTTTTGATTTTTATTTCCCTGATGCTGAGTGATATGGAGCACTTTTTCATGTGTCTGTTGGCCATCTGGATGTCTTCTTTTGCACGCATATCTTAAAACTTGAGGTTACCCTTCAGAAGAAATCTATTCTCGCTGAAATGGTACCTAGCCACATTTCCAACCCTAGGACCTCTTCTCGCTTCAAAAAAAGGGATTTCCCAGGACACTTTTTAGGCTGCAAAAAGAGGTACTATACCCCATGATTTGGAATTCTGTATTACCCACACATGCAGAGGGAAAAGAATATTGCAGGGTTTAGCTCAGATATCTTCTTCCCTAGAAAGCTTCCACCTGTCTTTCTTCCATGAAATCAACCTATCTTTCATGGAAATCCTCCACAGGGCACCAAGCACCATGTCCTGTAAACCACATGATTTATGTGCCCATTTCTTCCATCAAAATTGGAAACCCCTTGAAAGCAGGCCCTGTGACTTATCTTCATATTCCTGCTACCCAGCATAACAATTTGCACATGGAGGACACATTTACAGATATCCCATGTGAATGAATACAATCACACACACATGCACATGGCCACACACACATAAAGAACTGCAGCAACAGATGGAAATTTGAGGAGTTAGGGATCCCTCAAATTCTAGAACGTCCTCCTGACAAAAAATCTGTAGTTTCTCGATAAACCTTACACAATATCTACACCACAGTAAGAAATTTAGTCTGTACTTAACAAATCTTGTAAGCAACAGATACCATTTAAAACTAACAAAAAATTCTATGCAAAGCACTTAAGAGGAGGAAAGAAATGGCTAGAGGCAGGGCTCCTGCAGAGACAACAGAGCTGCAGGATTCTACCCAGTCAGCTCTGGGAGCTGTGAGGGCTAAAAGACACATGTGGGATTTTACTGCATCTCTGCAGGAGAGGCACTGGGGTGGCTGATTAGAGAAACAACCTCTAGAAATACCCAATTCTTTCTCCCAGGAGTGCTGCTTGATGCAAACCTCTAATTTACTTCATTTTGTTGCCTAATTGCACCTCTAAGAACACAACTGAACAAAAAGGTCTCTCTACACCAAATGCTTGATGATCAGAAAACCGACTGTGGATAGGTGATTCTTTTGTAGGCTTGGGAACACTGAGATAAAATGTTTTTGTGAGTAACCAACAAATTAACAGGACAGAAAAGATTTTGGATTCCAAATCCAAGACACAGCCTTTCCAATTACTACAAAAATCTTAACCTTTAATGTAGATTCAGCATGGGTAGGGACTGTAAAATTTGCACAGAGGCACAGGTAAGACAAAAAAGATGTGTATACTGAAATGAAATAAAAGAATCTTCATACTGTTCTGAAATGTAGATCTCTCAATTTACTATGTATAAACCCAAATACAAAACTGTAGGTGTGTTCCTTAATCAGCAGAAGTTTTGCTTTTTTTTTAAATTCCAAGAATTTATTTTTTGAAACAAAAACTCCAGAAGTCAATTATTTTCTAGGAAACAGGAGAAATAAATCTTACCATCAGAACCAGAGGAATACTTCTGGATCTTAACCTGAAGTAAAACATTTAAAAGATCCTCCTTCAATTAGTTTGCAAGACTGTCATGGATTCAAAGGTTTAATTAGTTGTTCAGTGATAAATTCTACTCCATTCTCTTAACTTTCTCTTCTTTTTAGTTTCCTCTAAAAAATGGAAAATTTGGGGCATCTGGGTGGCTCAGTCGTTAAGTGTCTGCCTTCGGTTCAGGACAGGATCCCAGGGTCCTGGGATTGAACCTGCATTGGGCTCCCTGCTTAGTGGGAAGCCTGCTTCTCGCTCTCCCATTCCCCCTGTTTGTGTTTCCTCTCTCACTGTGTCTTCTCTGTCAAATAAATAAATAAAATCTTTTAAAAAAATGGAAAAACTCTCTTCACCTAGTCAGTGAGCTACCTACCTTATTATCTGTAGTCCTGGCAGATGTTGAAAGCTGAACTCAAATTCTGACTTCTTGTTCTAAATTCCTAAATGCCTGACTAATCTGTCATTAACAACATGGCAGTGGGGAGGCATGCTATAAATTCCTTCCTTAGGGAAAAGGGAGGATTCAAAGGCTAAGGGGATCAAGAAATAATGGGTGGAGACAGAGGTTGGTGCAAATTAGCAGACCCACAAGATGCTCCTTATGAGGCGTGAGGAATTCAAATATTACAGGGAGCGGAGGAAGCAAGTCACTCTAGGCAAGTGAGTCAGTGTCTGATCTCAGATGCTGCAGAAGATGGATGGGTAAAATACCATTTCCAGAACTATGAACAGCAGAGGCTACTAGCTTTGGTTAAAGATCAGGTGGTACTTAGAACTGTCCAGAGATGAGAAATAAGGAGCAATGCAGACTTCAGTAACCCCACTGGGGCAAACAGCTGTCAGGCATTAGGTGTAAGAAGCTGGCTTCCCAGACTTTTGGCTGGACTCTTATATTAAATCTCCTCTTTCATGGGTACCTATGCTCTCAGGAAGGTCCAAGTCAAGAACTTAGCCCGGATGGTGGTGCCTGGGTGGCTCAGTGGGTTAAGCCTCTGCCTTCAGCTCAGGTCATGATCCCAGGGTCCTGGAATCGAGCCCCACATCGGGCTCTCTGCTCGGCAGGGAGCCTGCTTCCCTTCCTCTCTCTCTCTCTGCCTGCCTGTCTGCCTACTCGTGATCTCTGTCTGTCAAATAAATAAATAAAATCTTAAAAAAAAAAAAAAAAAGAACTTAGCCCGGATGACCAATTAGGTAAAAACTACACAACCTCATTTCACAAGACCCTCGTCCCTTGGTGACTCCCCCCACCCCAGGAACTCAAATGTGACCTGTTCTTTCTTGCTGTTTCTTCTACCAGAAACATATGAGTCTTTAGTAACTCTTACTCACGCTTCACATCATCATTGGAATAGCAGGAAGGCTTTCTATAACCACCCTGTGTGAGTGTGCTTCCTCTGTTTCAAGCTTCTCCGGCACCATATTGTTACACTAGCCACACTGGTCAGCATTTGCCCAAAGTTGCCTTCCCCTCTATACTATGAACTTGAGGCAGTCAGGAACGTTGTTTATCAGTCCACTACTGTATCCTACATTCTTGATTTATAGGAGGCACAAAACAAGAATTTGTTGAATTCATCAATGAACTCCAAAGTGGGGGAAAAAAACTGAAAAAGACAAGGCACAAAGTACTTAGGAATTCTCTTTGTTTGGATCTTCACACAAACATCTGAACATTGCCCAATCATTCCCCAAGCCAGGCAATGATTGAGACTCTCCCCAGACACTTGGCACACTATCCCCTGCCTTCCCTGATTTCCTTCCCACCTCACCCCCGATTCAAACACAACTTCATGTTATCCCTGTTTGGGAAAGTAATGATAAAATCCACCAGGAAATTATGTTATGATATATCTCCTTTGCAGAGGCTTTGTTCTCAGGGTAGTGCAAAGGGAAGACTGGATACTTTGCATCTTCTCTTTAAAAATAGACACTAAAAGGAGAGTATCTTTTAAAATAACAAAATGCATTTTCAGGTCCCAGAGGAGAGCATTTTCCCCTTCCCCTCTCAGTAGGTTAGACAACTACACATCAAATGGAGCTCTGAGTGGTGAAAACTTACCCGCTCCATTTCTTTGAAGTCATCATCTAGCTTGGTTCCTTCAGCTCCTCCGACCTTCTCACTCACTTTCTAAAGAAAACAAACAAAAAGGGGAATAATAAAGTTTCTTTTTAAAATTTGGTTAGAAGTTTTAAGCCGTTTCAGAAACATCATCTAATATAATCTCACAACCATTTTCTGACACAGGCGGGCAGTTCCATTTTCATGGGAGGAAACTGTGTCTCAGGTTTAGACAACTTGCCAAAGACCAAGCACTCAGTAGGTATTGAAGCAAGAGTTTGAACTTATTTCTTCTGTTTTCAACCCCAATGGTCTTTATTATGTGCATCATTATATAACTACCTAATCACTAATAGTTTCCTTTTGAAAGTTCTGAAGGACAACAGCATCATACAATTATTATTTCCCTCTGATGAGGGATCTGAAGGTATGAAATTGCTAATTCTTCAATCTATTTCTCAATCGGCTATTGAACAGATAATCACAAGCATCCATCCAGTTAGTAAGAAAAAAATCGGCCCAGCTGATCCTCAGATAAAAGGACTTGATTAGCAATCTTACAAAGCATCCTGTAGCTGTCCATATCCTTATAAACATGAGATAAACCATATGGAAAGAAGTTGAGGGTATTTCTTTGCTACCTAATCAATCCCCATTATGATTCATTTTATATTCATCAATTCACATATGCAAATGATCATTTTCCACATGTAGAATTTATGTTCATTAAAAAGTCAAATGTCCTATTCTATTCTGAAATAAAGATTTAAAATAGATCTAATAAAAATGTATGAATTGATCACAAGAAAAATACCTTGGTTTCATCAAAGGCAGGAATATTAAATGCTAATGACATGAGATCTTCTCTTAAAAATACACTAATTATAAAGGTAGTTAGATGCTTTTCACTAAGATGTCACAGTATTAGATAAAGTTATCACACACATATTGAAGTATGATTTTTCATTTCCTTCAATAACCACTGGATTGAAGGATTCTGCAGGGAAGGCTCCCACCAAGTCCAGAGCTGCAGCAATCTCAGTAACAACATGGGTCATCCCAGTAAGTTTATTCCGTCTCCTTCTAAAGGAGGCCTTGGGGACATGGCTCTGTCTCCTGGCAAAGGGAGCTCTAATATTCTCTTATTGGGGGCTTTCATGTATTCCTTACCCTTCCTCACTCTCTCCACTCCTGCTTTCTGCCATCAGGAAAAACTTCAAAGGAGACCACTACTGGAAAAGCTGAGAGTATGAATTCTATCATCAATTTGGCCCTATACACCAGATGCCACCCATTTCACCCCAGCAGCGGTAACAGAGGAAATGTGCTGTGATGAAAGACCACAGCAGAGATAGACTCCTCTACTCTTTGCCAGGTGCACAGAGTGGTTATGAAAACTAAATAGTATAGTATAAGAACCCATGCTTGAACCCATGAGATAAGCAGTAAATCCTACTTCCTTTCTCTTACCAAAACCCATGAGATAAGCAGTAAATCCTACTTCCTTTCTCTTACCAATAGAGTATATACCTGCTTATAGTATCCCGGTTTCCCTATCATTTCTCTTTTTTTAACTGTTGTGTCAAATCTTGAGAAGAATCTAGCAATTTTCATTAATATAATAAAACCTTGGGTACATAAGGGTCAATTATTAAAAGTGTAACACTAATAAAAACAGTATTAACATCTTTCATTTGTATAGCTGACACGTTTTTACTTGCAATTTATCATTTAATATCTGTATCACAAGAACTATGTAGAGCACTTATTATTCCCAAGTTGCAGATGTGAAAACTGAGGGTTGCAAAAGTTAAACTGCCTGTTCAAGTTAGTGACATTTAAGATGACAAGTTAGGATGAGGTAGAACGAAGACCTGGATGCAGTTTTTCCAAGCTAAACCCTAGACTTCTCTGGAGCTCTAGGCTAGGTGCGGTGGCGGGGGGAGCTGTCCGTGGTGCTGGCCTTCTCTGTCTGAAGTTCCCTTAGAGTCTGTCTTAACCCTTCATCCTTCACATCAGCCCTCTCACTTAACCTGTGTCCTGAATGATGCTAGTTATCAACTATTTCGGCAGTCTGTACAGATTCAGGATTTGCCTGGCATCAGTAGCACCTACTGTAAAGCCTGACTATAATATGGAACAGAAGTCAGCTTTTTTGTCTATTTCTTAAAGATTTTTATCAAACCAGAAATGAGGGTAAGGAAGGCCCTAGAATTTAATTTAGAATCTCCTAGTGGGATCCAAGTGCCAATGATTTGACCTGCATATTTGGGATTAAGTTATAGAAAACCAGAAAGGAGTCTTATAGGTTATTAATATCAACTTCTGCTATCACCAAACAAATTTTTATGTGATTTTTACAGATTCAATGCTTTTAATTTTGCTCAGCTGATGACAGTTCCAGCTCATATTTCAGCCTCTTTTGTGTCATATCATTCTTGAAATACATGGTTTTCATTTAAATTTGGACTGGGAAATTCTAACGTAGTGAGTCTTACAAAATCAAGAAATATTTACTACACAACTTCCAATCAATTGTCTCTCAGTTCTACCTGACTGTCTCCAATGTCAGGGAACCCACTATTTCCCAACATCCCATTTTGGTAGAAAAAAATAGACCCTCCTATGATCTATGAAGGAGACATTTAATTTTTATTCAAAAATTATTACCAAAAATAGATGAGTAATGTTTCCATTTATAGTAATATTAGAGAATCCTGGTAACCTTGTGTTAACTACATTTTTATCATTTCTGGGGGATAAAATGTGGTCCTCATCAAAAGCACAAAGCCTGTACCACACTTTCAATCCCAAATTATTCAACTGGGAATGATTTTAATTTCCCCCCCCCCTTTTTGCACTTAAAAACAGGATAACATCACAATAGCTGGCTCACTATATCAGAATACCAAATGGAATCACAATGGCCATTAGTAATTCAGAAGTAGCCTATAACTCACACAAAGGTCAATATATTAGTCTACTGGCTTTACATATTTGGTTTAAGTTATTTAGTGTGGGTGGGTGGATTGGGGGGGGAGGTTAAACAAAAGAGAAAGTTTGAGAGATAATGGGCTCTTTCTCTTTTCTACAAGACTTGACCTTTGAGCTGCTCTGAGAGAAACAGTTCACCAAACATATTAATGAGGCTAACAGTCAGATACTGGTACTGATCTTATTGGTTGGTTGATATAAAATTTCTTATCTAATTAGATTATTGGGGAAAAAACAATATTCAAAATGACATCTACATTGTTCTTGGGGCTATTACTTTTTCAGGTCATAAAAGATCTAAATATATCAAGACATTGAATTAAACAGTGGGCTACATAACACTGACTCATTCCTTAGGAGTACAGCAAATATTTTTCCCTCCTGATCTTTAAATGTCATTACTAAAAATTCTATCTTTTTTTGAATAAGGGTCAAGGTGAAGAATGTAGGCTCCCTGACTCTATCTGGCCAAAAATGAGTTTTGTTTTCCTTACTTAATACCAATTATTTAAGAATAGTTTTGCCCTACTATTTTCCAATGAGATAGTTCCTAAAACCAAGATTTCATAGTATTGAATATTTTCAGATGCTGTTTAATATACTTTGGCTAATATGCTTGCCATATGAGAAAATGGTCATCTATATATTTTTAATTGATCACTTATTTACATGAACATCAGCAAAAGGTATTTGAATTACACGAAACAGTAAAAATAAGCCAATATTCTCCCTGTACCACCCAAACTGAAACAAAAAATCCAAAATCTCAAAAAACAACTCTGATTGTACACACTTAACTGTACTGATTGTACACACTTAACACAATAGTGAGAGCTTTTGCTTCTAATTGTATCTACTATTATACTCTACATATACTCTGTATTCCAATCAAACCAACAATTACTCCTTCTTCTATCTTACTCTTCATTGTATTCTTCACAACAGGTACTTGGTTAAGATTTGTGGAACTGAGCTACAATGTCCTTTTGTAAATATTAATGTTAGGTTGATGAGAGAGAACACAAAGTGGGGCAAATAAGACTGATCACCTCACTGTAGGAACGTCTTTCAAAAGGAACAACTTTCCAAAAAAGAAAAAAAAATAAGAATCAAATCACGTTTTAAATTAAAAGTCTTAATTCTGAGTCTGTAGTAGCATTGTCTCATGCTGTTTTTCTCCATACACCAAATAAGAAAAACGTCAAAAGGAACCAGTAACAAAAGACAGCTTAAATAAATGACCACTGTTCACAGCCCAGAGAATGCTGCACTGCTTTCCAAAAATGACTCATCCTCCCCCGCATTAACTGGCAGCTCTGGGAAAAAGACACTACCTCCTCTAGTTCCAGCTCTGATTTTTCCCTGCATTGCATTTCATTTACTGAACAGTGGAGACCAAACTACCATGTTTCCGACTACCTTTACAGAGAGGTCTCCTTGAAAATCAAATCAGTGAAACTGAGTAGACTTACTATGAAATTCATTCATGCAAAGTGCAAAGTGGTTTACCTCCTACTTCTCTGTTTTTTGTTTAGCTCTATGTCTTATTATACATCATACAAAGTTAGGTTTCTTTACGATCCACCAAATTGTGCTGGTGTTTATTCCCACTGTCTTATACTTGGACCTCTTTCCTTTTTCTATTTTTTCACTCCTACTGATTATCTAACATGCTTACCCAGACCTCACCTTCTAGATCATCCTGACTGATCCCCCCAGCTGGAAGTTATTAGACTTCATTTGAATTCTTAGTGCATGATCTGTTGGATTACCTGGAGCTAGCCACTTCATGAATAAAATTGCTGAGATCTTTGCTTCTCCGAATTTTAAGATGCTAAAGGCAGGAATCATATCTCATACGTCTTTGTTTAAAAATGTCTAAGGCTGTAGTACCTAACAAAGTAGACATTCAATTATCAGTCAAAAAACTGATTTCAATGAATTATTCTAAGGCCAAAAATCATACATAAATTAAAGGAAGACCCTTAACTATGGGTTAGCACTTGTTTTGTATATCCTTTCCCAGAGTTTAATTTTTCCTCTAAAGTGTAATACTTTTTGCCCTATCAGTAACAGGCAAAAATTTAGAAAATTCAATGAGCTATGATGTATATTTTATTTATAGCTAAGGTTAAAGAAATTTCTCTTTCATTATAACCATTCAATATTTACCCACCAAATTCCTTTTAGGACAATTATAATTAGTATTAATAATATATATTCTTCTCATTAATCCTGACTCTAAGTATATATGTATTTTAGTTTACATACATATCACTTATATGTGTATAAACACACAGGCAAACATGTTTATGTTTGTTTATATGTATGTGTGTATCATATGTATATGTACATACATATGTATGTGTGTATACACACACACACACACAACCCTACACATGAGAGAAAGTAAATATAATGCGTTTCCCAAGTGTTTTTTAAAAAAAATCAAAAAATAATTCATGAAGTGCTGCACTGTGTTTACTCGTATTAAAACAGAATTACTTTAACATTCCATAAGTTGATCATACCTAGTTTGTTCAAAGCAGAAAGAAGAATGGTATTCATACACTATCCTGCCTATCTGCACTATGGAACAGCACACAAGATTTAATATACGTAACATGAAATCTCATTGACAAGTAAGTCAATGAGAGCCACATTCTCACTGACTCAAGTCTCAAGTCTCATTGCCTTACTTGTCAATGAGAGCCACATGAATTAAGATTTTAGAATAAACTGGATTTAGAGTCAAAAGACATGAATTTGGCCCTGACAATGACACCCAACAACTATATAAAAAAAAAGATGTGTAACTTCTTAGTGCCTCAATTTCTTCACTTAAGAAATGAAAAACAGTAACATCGAACACTGGATTTTTTAAAGAATTAAATTGGAATGTACATGTAAAGAGCACATTATAAACTATCAAAAATCATTATTAAAATAAGGGTTTCTTATATCCTAACAAGTGGTCTTATACACATGAAAGTCAGAATTTTAAATTGGTTTCTTATATTTGGCCCCCCAAAATGCTAAGTAATTTAGATGCATTAAAGAACAACATTACTTAATGCACAAGTTCTTTAAAAAGAAGTTATGATAACTACCTCTGTGAAACACAGTTCTGTTTTCCCAGTACTTGAAGAAAGGCATCATTTATGATAATAAATAAAAGAAGCCCATATTCTAATTCTCCATGGAAGTTCTTTAATAATTATTTATTAAAAACATACCAAAAATTAAAAATTCTAATAGCTTGATGACATATCAAACATTCAGAAGGAAACAGGGGAGTCAAAATTACAGCAATGTTTTCTTGGTATTTGGCTAAATACAAGCAGATCTGGTTTTTCCAGATGGTGGTATTCCCAGGTTTGAAAGGCAGGGTGGATTCATTTCATGGAATATAAGTTTCACACCAGTTTTTCTCAGCTGTCATTAAGTTGGAATGCTTAAATGCCATGATGTTTTGAAAGTGGATTTTAAAAATATATATATTTATTTTTTCCCAATCAGAAACTTCCGTTTTCTTAGAGAATGATTAAAGGCATTTTTTATCTCCCTAAATTGGGAGATAGCAGAATTTGTATATTGAAGAGTGGAAAAGTGGAGAGATTCCTTTTCTATGATATAAAAACTTGTGATTCCCCTTTCCCCCAAGAATTTAATAGTATGAAAATTAATTTTCTTTAAATACCTGGAGCTAAAAACTTTAAAATGTGCTTGGGCGGGCTAAGCACTTCACCATTTTCCCAGCTTCCGATCTCTCCCTATCTTGTTTCTGGTCAAATCCTATATAGAAAAAGCAGTAACTGATTTGTACCATACTGTAACTATTTCTGGTGTGATTCAATGGAGTTAAAAGGAATAACTTTCTAAGACCCATTTCCCAAAAGTGAGAATTTCCCATAGACTAAGTAGCTGATTACTTATGTACCCAACTCGAAGGGAGTTGATATAGCTGATTATTGAAGTATCATGCAGAACTTCAGTCCCTCCCCAGAAAGACAGTTTATATTATCACCCATAGTTTCATTTGCAAATGGTCCTATGTTTATCTTCTAGAAAATTTTTAAAAAGTATGAAAAATGCACAGAATAAAAGACAACCAGCATTTCTCTATTTTTCAACTTCTCAAATCAACCAACATCTTATCAGATTAAAGATCATTTAGGAGGGAGGCTCATCAGAGGAAAAGAATACTTCCATAAAGTTTCCCATCTCTGACAATAGAAAAAAATGTATGCATTTTCACAGTCCACTGCAATAAGTCACTGAAATTGAACAAAATAAAAAAGGACAGTGTGTGCTAAAAATAGACTTGGGGCCAGAATTATGTCATGTGGTATTTTAAAAATTCTACTTAAAGCTTAGCCATAAATTCTCTGGAGAGAAAAAGAGAACTCACAAAGAGAAATAAAAGGTAGTAATTTATTTGAGGTTTCAGTCCTGGTTAATGAATGACATAGAGCCTAATGTCTGATGACTCAGTTGATAAGGTAAGATGGAGTAGCTCTAGGCTTCCACTTGTTAAGAGAAATTGCTGAAAAGTCTTTTTCTGTTTTGCGAAATGAAACCACAAACTCGCTGAGCCTGTTTCCTCATTCACAAAATGGGGCAGGCACAAGCTGTGCTCAGATAACCAGGAGGGTTCTAAGACCCCTTACAATTAAAAATTTGATGTCTTCTCTGTGATGGTTAATTTTATTGTCAATTTCACTAACCTACAGTGTGCAGTTTTTCAATCAAACACTCATCTAGGTATTGCTGTGAGTTTATTCTACAGATGTGGTTAACACCCACAATCAGTTAACTTTAAGTAAAGGAGACTATCCTTGATAACGTAGGTGAACCTCATCCAATCAACTGAAGCTCTTTAGACCAAAGCAGAGGTTACCCTGAGAAAGAAGAAATTCTGTCTATATATCTCATTGGCTCTTTTTCTCTGGAGAACACTAAAAGACACAATTTCTACCAGCTAGAGTGCTACTTATAGTACACCAAATGTGGAAAATAAATCAGGAAACGGAAGAAAACAGAAAATACCACGCAAAGTGTTTGAAAAGAAAATGCTATGGTATCCATCCATATCCAACCCCAATCAGGGTTACTTCAATGCAAATCTCATTCTGACAAAAGCAAAAATAAAAACAAATCATCTTTACATTAATTCATCAAATGAAATGAGTGCAACAGAACTCAATTTGAATGCCTACTATGTACCAGTGATTTTTGCTAGCACTGGAGCTTTCCTACGCAAATAAGACATGGCATATGCTCTCTGAAAACTTAGAGTTTGGTGGGATATATGGATATATAAAACAAATCACTTCAATATAATGGGTTTGTGTGTGTGTGTGTGTGTGTGTGTGTGTGTGTGTGTGTGTGTTTTAAGTAGAATACCAGGGCACCTGGATGGCTCAATCAGTTGAACATCTGACTCTTGGTTTCGGCTGAGGTTGTGATCTCATGGGTGGTAGACTTGAGCCCTGTGTTGGGCTCTGTGCTCAATGGGGAGTCTGCTTGAGAGTTCCTCTGTCCCTCCCCCTGCTTGTGATCTCTCTCTCTCAAATAAATTAATCTTTAAAAAAAAAAAAAAAAACCAAGAAAAGAAAAGACAGACAGACTACCATCAGACTCTAGGATGGTCAGTTTGGCCTTAGCTGGCTAAGAAGACAAGACGGAGGAAAACTTCTGACAGCTGATCCCTGAGCTGATTCTCAAATGGGTGTGAGATGGAAGAGTAGACATGGAAAACAGGCAGAAACTTTCTCCTGTAGAAGTGACCACGTGACAAAAAGCCAACAAACATAAACACAGCATTTTCAGGAAAGCACAAATATTCCAGTGTCGTGAAATAACAGAATATAAAGCAGGAAATGGCAAGAACTGAAGCAGTAGGACAAAGAAGAGATCAAGTCGTAGTGGGGCTCCTAGGCCACACCAAAGACCTTAGTTTTGTTTTGAGTGTTGATGAATTTATGTAGCTGTTCAAGCACCACTACAATCCCGTTTTAAATAGTCCTATAACCGCATGTGCCCATTTTCAGTCAATCCTCACAGCCACCTTTAGGCAACCACTGATCTCTTTTTCATCTCCGTAACTTTACCTTTTTTATAAATGTCATATAAATGGAATCATACTATAGGTAGTTTTAAATATCTGGCTTCTTTCACTTAGCACATCTATTTGAGTTGTTCCCTGTATCAGTAGTTCAGTTCCTTTTTACAGCTGAGTAGTATTCCACTGCTTGGTTTTACCACAATTCCTTTATCCATTCCCCTGTTGTGAACATTTGAATTGCTTCCAGTTTGGGGTTATTATGAATAGTGCTGCTATTAATATTTTCACACATATCTCTGTGGAGATTTTTTTTTCATTTCTTTTGAGTAGAAACCATGGAGTGGAATCACTGCACCGGGTCTAGTGGTAAACATATATTTAACTGCTTAAGAAACTGCCAAAATATTTTCCAAAGTGGTGATGCCTGGGTGGCTCAGTCGGTTAAGCGTCTGCCTTCAGCTCAGGTCATGATCCCAGGGTCCTGGGATCAAGTCTCACGTCGGGCTCCTTGTTCTGCTGGGAGCCTGCTTCTTCCTCTACTTCTGCCTGCAGCTGCCCTGCTGTGTTCTCTTTCTCTCTCTCTCTCTGACAAATAAATGAATAAATAAAATCTTTTTAAAAAATATTTTCCAAAGTGATTTACCATAAGACCTTAGCTCAGCATTGATGGAAAGCCATTAGCAGCTTTTAAGCTGAGGAATGACAGCTAATTTAATTTTGAAATCACTGGATTACAAAGTGAAGACTGATTTGGAAACAAAGGTGATTAGAGACAAAGACACCAGTCAGAATACTACTACAATCCTATAATCATCCAGGTGGAAGATGAGGGCTTGAACCAAGAACTCTGGGAGTAAGGATGGACTCAGTAAATATTTAGGGTATAAAGAAAGCAAGACTTTGTGACTAATTTGATATAAGAGAGAAGCAGAGAACTCTACGATGACTCCTAGGTCTCAGACTCTCAGCAAACAGATGGATGAACACAAATGAACAGAACTCGGGTACAGATTCACTGGGTTTGAAGTCCAACTAAAATATGTCCAGCAGGTAACTGGATATATGAGTTTGAGCCTATAGGGAGAGGTCAGGACAAGACAGAGATATGCAGAATCAGCACTTTATATTTGATTTATAAAGCCAGCAAACCAGTAGATGAGATTACTCAGGTAGAACACACACCAGGAAGCAGTTACAAGTCAAGAAGGAAACCCTGAGTAACACCAATAATTAAGGGCTAGCAGGAGGAGAAACCAACAAAAAGGACCATGAAAAAAAAAAAAGTCAGAAACTGGATAATCTGGAAGGGGAAAGATCAAAGAAACCAAGGAATTAGTTTCTTAAATGAGTGTAAGCAAACCAGGAGGATGGAAGCGGGGAGTGGGGTGGCAGTTAGAACAATCATTCCAAGAACCATTAGACTCTCAGAGTCTGATAGCTCTGCAACCATGCGAACTGCTAGTGATGTGATTTGGGTTTGTGCAATGGGCTCAAAGGCAAAACACATGTGATCCAAAGGATACCAGGGATCAGACAACAGGAACTACATCCTCTTAATTTTGTGTCTAGTATTCCTTCCATCTTACTTTATGCCTATAGAAATATCATTTGGAGGCACAGGAGATGCTCATGCAAAGCAGAGTAGCTGACAGTTGCTGAGTCCCAGCTGCGGGGCAGAGCCAGCAGCTCCAAAGAAGCTCCATTTTCATCACTGTGTCCGGACACATCCCAGGGACCTACTTCACACTGTCTCCACATCCCAGGGATGTACCTCAGCTTTGCAGAGAGAAAACATCGGGGCAACCTGCAAGCCAAGGGGGATCTGATGACCTGGGAGAGATTTCCTACAAGTATTTCACACATCGATATAATCAGCTCTCCATATAGCATTTCATGTCATCAAATGTGGCAGCCAAGCTCTATTCTGAGGAAAATGCTCTCCCCTTCCTAAACCAAAGGCAGTTAGCAACATGTTCATGACAGCAATAACAAATCATAAGCTTAACCTTAAATAACAATAGGGGAAAGTTACAAAGAGACTCCAGAGATGGTCTCGGAAGTGGCTCAATGAGGAGATACCAGACCCACTATTTTACATGGAAAATCACTGGCCTACTAACAGAGGAATTAAACTGGCAACAAAGAAGAAGCACACGAGACAGAAAGATTGATCCCTGTCTGACACGTCACGTTGAAAAAGCACCTAAGTGACAGGACAGATATATAGATAGAGATTTCATTTATGATGCTGGACAGAACTTCCTCAATACTAATCAGCCCAGCCCCATCCATGAAGGCTGTGCACTGATGGCTGCACCCATCTGCTTCTACCCCCAACTGCAAGGCCTGCTGCCTGTTCTGCTGCCAGCTCTCTGGAGACTCACAGAACACAGGCTCCATGCTCAAGTCAGAAGAGCCGTGGGGGAGGCTCTCCCATCACACACATCCCTGCTCTGCCTTTTTACCCACAATCTCTAGTATATGAATGTCCTGGGTTCTCTGTTCTTGCAGGTACACCCAACAGGAAAGGCAGCAACAACAGCTGGAACATCTCTTCAGAGTAATGTCACTGCACCCCCACCACCACCTAAGAGTTAACTTGATTCCTTTTTCCCAATATGCTTTCAAGGTGTGGAAAGAAGCTGCTGACTTGACTGCCCCATTTCCTACTGCCTCAACCCACTATGTACCCATAGTCATATTTCATACTCTTGTATAATTACATATATGTATGCTATATATATACATATATGTATGTATTTATATTTATATATATAGCACTTGATAAGCAACAGGAAAACACTTGACTTTTCTACAGGTTTACAGTTGCTCAAAGTTGTGCATTAATTTGGGGACACTATTTAGGCATTCCAAACTAACACTAATGGTTTCCTTTTCTTTCAAGTTTCAGCCCAGTGCTTTTCAGTCACATGGGAGACTTGCTCTTAAATGAGATGACTGCTTGCTGAGCTCTAATAAAAGTATGCCAAAAAGTAAAATGGAAAGGCCACAGGCTAGAATATTCTCTTTTTAATTCTGCTGAAGCTTAGTAGTGTGCTGATGGCAGGCCCTCCTGGTGAGTAGCAGGTGGTGAGTTCAGGGACTCTCAGAAGCTGTTCTCTTATTTGTTCATGTTGGACATAAGAGGAAGGGACAAAGGGATATTTAGAAGAGACGGACTATCAAGAGGAGGCTGGGTACCTGGGGGGAAGGTGGAGCCAAATGGATACTAACAAGGGAGCCCAGTGTCTGTTTTGAAGTCTCTTGTCCTTACGGTCTGGGAGGCAGGGAAAAAAAGAATGAGTTAAAAATTTTAACTTTATTGCAATGTCATTTATATGCTACATAGTTTGCTCATTTACAGTGTACAACTAAGTAATTTTTAAATTTATTTGTAGAGTTGTATGATCACTATAATCTAATTTTTTAACAGTTTGATTATACCAAAAAAGAAACCTTGTACCCATTAGCATCACTCCCTGGGCTCCTCCGCCAATTTCATTCCATGTCCCATCTCTTGATAAGCATTACTCAAATTTCTGCCTCTGTAGATTTATCTATTTTGGACATTTTACCAAAATGAAATCATCTAATTCTGCAGTCTTGTGTCTGGCTTCTTTCACTTAGCACAGTATTTGCAAGGTTCTCCCATGCTGCAGCAGGTGTCAGTAGTTCATTCCTTTTTACCGGTGAATACCATCCCACTGTACAGAGGCAGAAAGCTACCTCACAGGGCAGTCATGGAGATCACAGTAATTGACTAAGGGCTTTGTCCACTTCACCAATGCAAAGGATCCATGTCAATGAGCTACAAGCACCACTGAGAGTACTTCCCTAAGAGCCCCAAGGTGACATCTGATGGAATTTCACGGAAATGGTGACAGCAAGGCAGAGGTTTCCAGAAGTCTTCCACCTAGGATGAACTTGTGGTGGAAAGAAGAAAGATGAACACATTCCAAAATACAGGCCAGTTAAAGGTTTGAAGGCCAGTTCCATATATGGTATTATTCTAGAGGAGGCTCTTTAAGAGTAGAAAGGTATACCATGGATGCTTGTTACTAAAGATGAATTTATAATTTACATTTCTGAATGTAATGCTATACTGAGAACACATTTTTCAGAAGTGACCTCTTCTTGGCAAATAAACTGATTTTACCAAAGTTCTGTGCTATATCGGTTCACAGAGTTATTAAGAATGTAACTAGGAGAAAATGAAAGGAAAATGAACAAATTCAGAAGCCTATAGAGTATATTTTGCTTTTTATGGCAAAATGAGGAATCCCAACTATGACTTTGGATGAGGACTGGAGGGAAGGGGAGGTCTGGTCACCCCTCAGAAGAGAATCACTCTGGAGGAAACCTGGAGGGCCGAACGGAATACACCATCTTATAGGTCCTTATGTGTGCTAGAAAACAGGGAACAGCAGGGATGGGAACCCTGAGGATGTGGGGTCAAGATGAAGAGAAATGCTAGGGTCAGACAGCCATCAGTACCAGAGACAGGACTGAAACCCAGGTCCCAATTCCCGGACCCAGTAGAACCTGATCGCCAGGAAAGAGTCCACTTGGGTTGGCTGTAATCAATAGAAGGCTGCAGCACCAGAGGACACTTTAATGTGCAAAAATATTTTAAAACATCAAACTTGTTTTCAATAACTTTATATGGCTAAAAATGCTCACTAAAATTTTCTTGGTTACAAGAGTTTTTTTTAAATCAATTCAGTTTTCCTGCCCTTCAATTATAAAGCCAACTGTACTCTCCCATGTAAAGATGTCCAAACCCTTCAGGGATCCCACAATCCCTGGGCCTCACTCTCACCAGCACTGGTTAGACTGCATTTTGTACCATTGCCATCTAGTTGAATGCTTCTCCAACTCTTCAGAGTTCTAGAAGGCGTGATTTCAGTCTTCTTCATCTCTATTTCACAGTGCCTAACGCATGCCTGGCACAGAGCTGGTCTGCAATGTAGGAGCAGAGAAGGCAGTGGAAAATTTGTGCACCAGCCTCTATACTCATCAGGTCTACTTGTTTTTTTTTCCTTTAACTTCCTTTTTCTATTCTATTCTATTTGCTGATATTCCCGTGAATAATTGCCTTGTCACTGCCTTGTCATTGCCTTGTCTTCTTCCCCCTGGGGGAAGAAGACAAAGCTTGAAGGCAAAGGTAGATACAGAAAACAGGGTCATCAGCGGTAGCTCTAACAGTAGCATCTTAAACAGGGTTTTTTTGTTGTTGTTGTTGTTTGTTTTTATGTTGGCATGACTCTTGATAAAAATCTAATAAAAAGAAGTTAGAGAAAGCAGAGTAAAAGCAAGAGCTGGCCTACCTAACACCCACTTAAGACAGGGTGATGGGCTTTAAGAAGGACACTGGGTGTTATATGCAATTAATGAATCCCTGTACTCTATATCTGAAACTAATGATGCATTATATAGTGGCTTACTGAACATAATAATAATAATAATAAAGACAAATGATAAAGGCAAGGAAAAAAAAACCAATAGAAATCAGACAAAGGCAGCCTTTTATGTGCTTGCTTTCCACCATGGCTGGCATAAGAGAATTTGGCTACTTTCTAATATCTGTCATTTATTCATTTGAAAAATATTTATTGGATGTCTTTTTTTTTTAATTTTTATTTATTTATTTGACAGACAGAGATAGTAGGCAGAGAGGCAGGCAGAGAGAGAGGAGGAAGCAGGCTCCCCACAGAGCAGAGAGCCTGATGTGGGGCTCGACCCCAGGACTCTGGGATCATGACCTGAGCTGAAGGCAGAGGCTTTAACCCACTGAGCCACCAAGGTGCCCCTATTGGATGTCTTTTATGTGTCAAGCACTGAAGACACAGTGAGGGGATGTGCAAAGGCCCTGAGGAATATCGCGATAAGGTTAGCTCTTCCAAGAGGGCAACATGAATAAAGGTTGGAGAGGGAAGGTGAAATCATCCAAGATGAAGCTAGAGGTGCCAGGGGGATCCACACCCTACAGACCCTTTTGGACTAAATGAAGGCCTTCATCCTTAGAGCAACAGAGGCAAAACATGAGAGGATTTACGATTTTATAGCATCATCCCTGATATACTTTCCACAAAGTCACTCAGTCACATGAGAGCTTGGCATCACAAAGGATACTGCTTTAGGAAGAGGTCTGATTCCTGCTGTTACAGCTCTACAACATTTTGCTTTCATTCGCAGGACCACAGAATCGTGACTGTGACAAGTCCGGCGTGCACAAGAGAACATACGGCTTCTCTCTGGAAGGAGTCCTGCATGCATCAAGTCCCAAATTTGCTAATGAAAACATCCTGTTCTCTAAGTAGGCTTAGAGAAAAAAACATAGATTTTTGATTGTTGCTGTTCTTTTGTTTGGGTGTTTGTTCCCCTCCCTACACAGCACATGAAAACCCACATCAGGACTTAATTTTCTGAAACCCAGAAGAAATGTTTCAATGAATTATTTTATAGTTTCCTACAAACCCTGTTGCTCTTGAGTGAATTACGATCTACTCTTACATAATATTTCTTAACTTAGAGTATGTATCAGCCTGTGATTTAAAGCTTAGGAGAATATCTTTAGCAAAGCAGAAGGTCTTAGATTACCACATGACTGCTTGAGGAGAAAGTTATATTGTGAAGTACAAAAAAGAAAGGAAAAAGAAATGGAAAGAAAGTATCTTGCAATTTAATTACTATGGTACATCTTCTCTACTAGTTAAATCCAGGCACCTCTCTTTTATTCTTATAATGAATTAATTCCACTCAAATAGGTATGACAAACATGCCTAGATAGAAACTGGATTTTAAGGATCACAAGGAATAGGATCCCAAAGAAAAATTAAAAGTCAAAGAAGAAGACTAGTTTCACAGAGCAATCAAGCACTTTATTTCAATCTCCACAATGTAAACACCCAAATAAAAGGCACTTGGCCTTTAAAAAGCTAGCATTTTGTGCCCTATTTGTTATGAACACTTTTAAATAAATAAAATTTAACAAATATAATTTAAGTTCCTTTTATGCTTTGTGCCCCCCAAGATATTGCTGTTCTTCCCAATCACAGTTTTGTTCTACTATGGCCCAAGCATCTGTCTTTATTTGGAGATCTCCAAAGCAGCAGCTGGGACACATATAAAGGGGCAGTGGTCCCACCAAGCAGAGATGGGGAGTGGGAAAGGGCAGAGAAGGGCAAGGCCAAAAGTGTGTTCTGAGCGGGAGCTTAGCAATGTGGCTTGATCATATAGTACCCCTGTGAGAGGCCATGCAGAATACCTCTCAGTATTGCCCCCTGGAGGAACAGGAAGAAAGCTCAGGCAATCCTATGACTCATGTTCCCATCAGTTGAAGGCTGCCTGCAGCTGTTTTGACAGATATGTCAGGCAACACACAGGAAAAGCTGAAAATTCTAAGACTGACAAGAAAGTTCTAAGGCACAAAGGCTGGGATACTGAATCTGACCACCCAGGGTAGGCTGAGGTGATGTGACTCTCTTCACACAGAGCATATGTATAGCAGGAGCCAGTAAAAGTTTAAGGAAAGTAGAAAGTAAAAATAGCACTTGAAAGTCATTGCTACAGACTGTATTCCCCCACCAAGAAATTCATGTTGAAATCCTAACCCCACTATGTGCTCAGTATTAGAAGGTGGGGCCTTGGGGAGATGATTAGATCATGAGGATGGAGCCCTCATGAACTGGGTTGGTGCCCTTTTTAAAAGAAACACCCAAGAGCTCCTTTGCCCCTTCTACCACACAGGGACACAGTAAGAACATGAGTTCTATAAACTAGAGAGAAAATCCTCACTAGACACCAAATCTTCCAGCTTCTAGAACTAAAAGAAATAAATTTTGGCTGTGTATAAACCCCACCAGTCTATGACATTTTGTTATAGCCACTCAATGTACTAAGGAAATCAGATACATTCTATGACATATTCTTTAATTAAAACATTCTTCTTTTATACCGCAAAATTTCTTTCAGAATTCAAAGCTTCCCTTGGAGGTCTGACCTGCAATGGAGAAAAGTCATAATCAGATTATCCTCCCTCCCTCCCTTTTTTGTATTTAACAACACCCGGAAAATATAAAAATTATTCTCAGCTTGTGAGTTGTTCAAACATAGACTATGGGTCGGATTTGGCCCACAAGCCACAGTTTGCTGACACATGTAGTGTAGTATCCATTAACAATATAAAGACACATTTTCTCTTTTTTTTTTTTTGCCATTTATAAATGGTATCTTACTGTCCATATCCTTCCATATTTCCTTACACATGAAACTTATATAATATGCCGTATGTTAACCATTTGCTTTAACTGCTATATTATGTTCTACTGCAAGAATATATAAAAAATTTGTTTACATATTTCCTTAGAGATATGTATTTGGGTTGTTTTACTTTTTTCAATATTACAAACAATGCAGCAATAAGCCTCCCTCTGTGAGTACCTCCTGCTACACCAGCAAGAGTTTACTTTAAGATAAATACCTCGAAGTGAAATTACTGTGTCATAAAGTATGTGAGTATGTTAATCTTCAACTTTGGTTACTTTCCAAAGCAGTTGTATCAATTTACAGCCCCACCTGCAGTGTAGCAAAATTCCCATTTTCCCACATCTTCCTCAATATTGTTGACAGATTTTTTAATTTGTGTTAAGTCTGACGGTTATTAATTTATATCATGTCATTGTTTTAATTATCATATTCCTGATTACTAGAGAAGCTACCTCTCCTTTCACACTAACTGATCTTCTTTTTCTAAAAAATGTACATCATGCCCAATTTATTTTTCTTGTGAGTTTGGCTCTATTATGGGGTTCTCTTTTCTTACACATGTTATGTTATGGTTCCTCATACCCCTTTTATTTTTAAAAGATCTGGCTGGCTGTTACTGGCCTGGGTCAAGAGAATCTAAACCTACTTCCACATCCTGCAAAGCCCCAAAGTACTGAAATCCCCATTACATGTATCACTCCCTTTGGGTAAATATAAACATATCACTTGAAAATTATGGTATCCATCCATTCACTCATCCACTTACTCATTTGCAGACATTTATTTATGAAGGGGTATTCCAGTACTAACAAGGAACATAAAGACATAAGAAGGCATAAGATAATGAGCATATTCAACTACAGTGAAGGATTAGTCATCAGATGAACTAAATGTCATTTAACATGGAGCCCAGCCTTGAAAATTTTTAAGAGAGAGCATGTGATGAGAGCTCTACTCTAGGTGGATATGGTCAAGAACATGGGATTCCTTCTCTTCCTAGCAGCTAATCTAGGAAAACGGTTTCAGGTGACAGGGGCTGGCTGCCAGTCCCTCTCATTCCTTCACCCTCAACCCCCAACCTGCCCCACTGCAGAAACACAGAGCTGGGCAGGGGCTGCTAAGACAGTAACATCTCCCCTCCCCACCTCAGCTCACATTTGTAAGGCAGGGTTCTGCTTTAAGAGAATAATGGGGCCCCAATTACCACAACTAATGGTAATAACAAGTTGAGAATAATGGGGCCCCAATTACCACAACTCTAGCTCATTCTAGAATATAGAGATTGCACACTGAGAAAAGCAAGCTAGAAGACCAGGGGCCACCCAGAGCCTGCTTGTAGAGAAGGCTGCCCCTCTGGGGGAAGCAGGCTACTGCCTCTGCCCCACAGATGCCCTGCTCTGGAGAAGAGGCAGGCCCTAATGGCAGAGGGCTCTACCACACTGTCTAAAGAGTCTGAACTTATTCATGCCTAAGGACACTGTCAAAAACAATGGAGATTCTGATGGCAAGCAGTTAATTACATGGGGGCTAGTAGCATCATAATATTAGTAGAACAACATGAACCATCCATAAATTCCATAAAGAGTGCCTGAGAGACATCCAAGTAGAGTGCTCTTGAGATCACACACACTTCTGAGGGGCCAGAAGGTCAAGAACACATCCTAGGCTGCACCCCTGCAAGAGTAACCATAGTGGAATATAGAGTAGACATTAAAAAAAATTCCTCAGGTTATACCAGTGAATGAGGAAGTCTTACTGACTGAAGGGGCTAAAGCCAACACTGGCCGAGTAATAAATCACTCTAACCTAGAAGGAAGTCAGGAAGTCCAACGTCATAGAAGTACATTCATCCTTCATGGTCTTTTCCAGCTCGGCACCCATTCAGGAGAGACTGGGAGGAAGTCCTCTGAACTACCAGACTTAAAGCAGGAGGAAATTGAATTCCCTGAACTGTGAGAGCAGTGTACAAGTCATACACACACTCAAATGGTGAACACAGATTAAACACAAACTTTGATCAAAAAATGATGTATGTAGGGACGCCTGGTTGGCTCAGCATGCAATTCTTGATCTTGGGGCAGGAGTTCAAAACCCACACTGTGCATGAACCCTACTTAAAATAACTAACTAAATAGATAGATAGATAGATTGTTGTATGTCAACCCAAGGAAAACCCCTAGAAAGACAGGCTAAAGATGAAAATGGGGGGAACAACTCTGAGCAGGTAAGTCACATACATAATGTGGAGAAAATACACTTCACAGAATTAGTTCAACCAAATCACTAAATAGATAAACAAGTAACCAAACAAGGAACTTCACACAGCTTTCTCCAAAGGGAGGAGGGGGAGTCAGTATTTAGAGGTATTATATTACCTAAAATGCAATTTTCAACAAAAAATTACCAGACATGCAAAAACAAAAACAGAGGAACAGAAATGTATGATCCATTCACAAAGGGGGAAAAAAACAGGCAACAAAAGCTTACAGGGGCCCAGAAGTTGGAATTATAGAGACTTGAAAGCAGCCTTTATAAATATATTTGAAAAATTAAAGGAAACCATACTTACAAAGTGAAGGAAGCTATGGTGGCAATGTCTCATCAAATAGAGAATATCAATAAAAAGATAGAAATTATGGAAAAGAACCAAATGGACATTCTGGAGTTTAAATAAAAAAAGCAATAATTGAAATGAAGAATTCCTAATAGTGGCTATGTAGTAGATTTGAAGTAGCAGAAGAAGCAATTCGCAGACATGGTATAACAGATGAACAGAGACTATCCAATCCACAGGACAGAAGGAAAAAAGAATGAACAAAAATAAATAAATAAAGACAGTCTCAGAAAGGTGGAACAAGATTAAGTGTACAACATACTCATAATGAAAATATCAAGAAAAGAGAGAGACATCCTGGATCTGATGAAAAACATTAATCTACCCTTCTACTAAGCTCAATGAACTGAAAGTAGGGTAAATGCAAAGAGAACTGTATTCAGACTCCTCAAAATGTTGAAAGCCAAAGATAAGTTGCTCAAATCAATAAGAGAAAAACAACTTGTTCAATGGAACCACAGTAAGATTAACAGCTTACTTCTCATCCAAAACAATGGGAGCCAGAGTGCTGGAAGAAAAATCAGGAAAAGACATGTACATTTTGATTGTGGAGAGAGAAAGACCTCCCACCCCCCCAAAAAAATACCTGGAAATGGTCTTCATAGGTATTGGGAATTCTCAGGCAAATCAAGGAAGAATGTGGAAGAGTTACCACAGCAAAGTCATGCTGGGAAAATACAGATCTCAGTTGTTAAATGATTTTACCTGAAAGGTGACTTTTTATTGAAGTTAGAGAAAATCTCTCAAGAACATGGTTTGAATGTTTATGAGAAGTCAAGAGCTCTTTCATCTCAAAAGACTGTTGAGACATTTCCTAACTAGATTTGTCACTGAGCCATCTGAATTTAAGTTGAGTTATGAAAGATATGTAGAATCATTTGTTAGTTTTCAGAAAGGATTTACTAAATTATTATTAACAGCTTGTAAACATGAGCCATGTGGGTGACACTGAAGGTAAAACCATGTGAGGCCAATTATGTAAGACAACCAAAAATTTATTCATTCATATTTTTTAAATAAATATTTTATGTATTTATATAGGGAAAGAGAAAGAGAGTGTGCATGTGTGTGCATGAGCAGGGAGAGAGGCAGGAGAGAGAATATCAAGCAGGCTCCATACCCAGCACATGGAGCCTGACACAGGGCTTGATCCCAGAACCCTGAGATCATGACCTGAACTGAAACCAAGAGCTGGATGCTTAACTCACTGAGCCAGCCAGGTGCCCCTATTCATATTTTTTATTGGAAATATAAAATTTCAAGGTTTGTAAAAATAATAGGTGCAGTCAGAAGAAATGCTGTAAGGCTTTCTAAACACTGATTATTGGTGCTACAAAAGAAAAGAAGAAATATATAAGGTGAGAATTTGAAGATACATTATAAACACTTTGGTACAGAAATAACACAAATGAAACCCACAAAGACCATTTATTTATACCACTGCAATAAACTTGCTTTGGCTCTCAGTAAACATTACATTTTTAAATGGTCTCCTGAGTGTTCAAAACAAGCTTTTATTGCTGAATGCTATTTATCTTTTACAATAAAAGCAAATCTACCAATCAGGCCCTGGTAATTTTGGTAAAAGACATCTGTGAGAGAAAGAGAGTATGGGCATTATTAAGGTTGAGATAATGAGCTAACTCAAAGAACCTGTTAATTGTGTTTACCATGCCCTGGGTATGCATCTCTCAGCTACATCTACTAGTTCCTCCTGGAAGCCTAGTTGTTATAATCGCATATGGACATAAATTACACAAAAGAAAATGGCCAATTTAAAAGACAATAAAAAGTGACAGTAGCGGTCCCATAGGACAGGGAAAGGAGTTAATGCCTAATTGTCTAAATCCTATGAGCCATTTGAGAACAGAAGGAATTTTTGTAAACCAACATTTTGCTGCACATTCAAAAGCCACAGATTTAAATTCCAAATAGAAAACAAAATGAATATTTCCAAAAGGAAATGAATGTTCGTGATGGCATGGAGAAACTGTTTTCTCCTGAATAATGGATACTAACTGTATTCAAGAAGATCTCGTCCAGTAAGAAGATAAGAGCTACATACCGATGAGAAGCTAGAAGTTGAAAATGCCAACTGTTCAAGAGTAGAGACTAAGAAAGTTCACTCAATAGAAGATTTTCATAATCACTATGATCAGCTCTGAGGTTAACTTAGATAAACATAGGAAATCTGAAAAGCCATACTTCCTGGGGTCTAAACATCCCACTTACTGGTTTTATGTCATCTTGGGCAGCTCTTTCACTTTCTCAATACCCTCTGATTCCTCAATAAATAACAGTCTACAGATTGTACTTCCAAGAGGATATGGAACTGGGCAGAGGAGGAATGAATCCTTAGCTACGATTATAGTGTTCTACGTTTATCCTGGGCTACGTTACATTTGGCTAGAATTAAGAGTGTCACTAAAAACCCCAGCAGACTATCACTTCATAACTGATTCTCCTCTTAAAATGGTCAGAAAACCTGACCCATCTTAAGCAGAGCGTTTTAAAGTTATTACCAATGAGAGTGCCTGAGTGGCTCAGTCAGTTAAGTGTCTGCCTTTGGTTCAGGTCATGATCCCACGGTCCTGGGATCAAGACCAATATCAGGTTCCCTGCTCATCCGGGAGCTGGTTTTTTCCTCTCCCGCTACAGCTCCCCCTGCTTGTACTCTCTTGCTCATGCTCCCTCTCTGTCAAATACATAAATAACATCTTCATAAATAAGTAAATAAAAGTAACCACCAATGAAATATTTATATTTTCCAGTACTTTTTGGTTGCTGCCTGTACTGATTTCATCTGTTGATATATTCATTACAACAATGATTAATGCATCAGAGATATATCAATGCAGAAAAGGTCTGCTAACTTTTGAACTGCTGTTCACTATCTTTATTCAAGAGACCTTCGATCTTCTTATTGTAGACTTTTAACATAGGTTGAAATCTGCTTTGTCTTTGTCCCACTTAAGTCTGAATTATGGCTTAGTAATTTGAAATTTGCTTTATATTGTGTTTGAGGGTCCATGCCCTCCAGAGTGGTTATGTAAATTAAATTAGCTAAAATGGCTGAAAGCATTTTGAACAGTGCCTAGTACTCAGTGAATGCTTTAAGTGTTGGTTATGATATTAATTATTACTTGATTATTATATATTATTATAATCATTTTATTGTTAATGCAGACTGGCAAAGTAGGGAGTGTCTGGCTCTAATTCTGCCTCAGATCTCCGTACTAAGAGATCATATGGGACCACAGAGGTAAGATGACTGGGCATTACTTTTGACATCATTGTCCTATTTCATGGTCTTTATTTTCCCAAAACTATAAATGTGTACTGAGGAACAAGGATATAAGTGAGTACATGTGAAAATACACTTTTTCCCTTACACCAGCTAAAAAAGGAGTAGGAAATTTAAGAGAAACTTTCCCAAGAATGTAAAAAACAGACTAAAGACGGGTTAAGTAAAATTTGGTATCTTCATTTAAGGAATGCACAGCTACTCAAAATAAAGGAAAAGATACTCATTACATGTTGTAAAGTGAAAATATGTCAGGCTTAAAACGTAGGATCCTGTTAAAATATATACATATAGAAAACCTAAAAGAGAAGACTAAGTCCTCAAAATATCAAAACTATTTCTGGTGAGGGAATTATAAATTATTTTTTTCCTTCTGTTTGTTTATGCTTTTCTTAATGAATGTATATTACTTTGTAATCCTAAAAGAACCCTGAAATAATCAAGTTCCATGGAAGCCACTGGATGAGGCCATTTCATTGTGAATTTCTCAAGTCAGAAAAGGAGTCAAGTGGGTCTGCATTTAGGGGACAAAATCCAGACAAGTCAATCCAAACCACCAATCTTGGGGGCTGAACAGAGATGCAGAACCCAAGCAAATGAGCAAGAAAGAAAGTGCTAGAAGCCTCATAAAGAAGTGACCACTGCAGCCTAACACACAGACCTTATTTGGTTACCAGTCTGATCCTCCAATAAAACTTTTCACCTCTGATTTGCCTTGGTTATTTGATGACTAACACGTTGCCATTCAATCTCATCAAAATGCTTCTTCTTGAAGACAACATAAAAACTACTGTAGCAAACATTAACTGTATACATTGAACACATTTTGGTAGCTTTCCCATGAAGGGGTCATGGTACAAATGGATATCATGGCTCAGACATTTAGAACTACCAGTTTGGATTGCTACACATAGTTAATTCCTCAGGCTATGGGGCTTTTTTAAAAGTAAAACTTAGAAAACTGGATGTTAAATCCTTTATCTCACATTTTCTTATATTTTAGGTGAAAATACCTATAGACATCAAAAAAATGCTAACAAGTAAATTTCATGTTTGACTTGTCTTCTCTCCACTCCACAGAGTCAGAAGATCATGCAATTAATTCATTTTCAGGTGAATCTCTGTTGTGTCATGTATCAAATAAAAAGTTAATTTTCTTGGTGAGAAAAGATGATACCAAAGTTATCACTTTAAAACCAAGCAGAATAAATTAAAACATCTTTCATTCTATGGATAAACTCCAAATTCATATCTACCTTGTCAATGATGATTTTGTTTATTTGGCTCAATTATAACTTTGCAAATAGGATATTCAACTTATCAAAAAATATATGGAGTTTCTGTAAATAAGTAATAGAAACAAAAAAATTCTATTTATCAAAAAGACATGTAATAAATAGCTTATTAGCACATGTGGAATAAGAAATAAAGTGCAGAAAAGATTCTTTACATAGTACCATATTTAAATATTGATAAGTACAAGAGCATTCAAACTTTCCAATGCATGGGGGAAGACATGTGTCTGATTCCAGAAGCTTAACTTTACATTCCAGGTAAGATCCGTTCTCTCTTCATATTTATAATTTGCCCTAAATTTGGCAGATCATGAAAACTTTAATTGAAATAGGCTTGGAAACAGTTCCTGCTGTCTAGAAATAGTGAACTCACATTTACAATGCTACAAACTTCAGAGTTTGGAATCTATTTGGTTAGCTAAGCCACTCTGCAAAGTAAGTAACATGCAGCATATTTAACACTAAGACAGGACAAAGTAACATTTGCTATGACTATGAGAAGATACTTGATTTTCCATTAGTTTTCCCAACAGCCCTGAAGAATAGGTAGATTGTATCATCCATATTTTACTCAGGAAGTTTAAAAGCAACCTATTCAAAATCTTCTAACTACTCTGACTAAACCAGGGTACACAGGTATCTTCAGGCTATACTGAAGATTCTTTGAGAAAAAAAATTGTCCAACTCATCTTTTTGACTCCTCAGGATATAAATTCCTGATAATGAGTAGACCCTCAAAGTTGGTGGAGGAAAAGATGGAAGAACAAATAGAGTGTCAGAAGCAAGACAAGATGGGGCACCTGTGGGGCTCAGCTGGTTAAGCCTCTGCCTTTGGCTCAGGTCATGATTTCAGGATCAAGCCCTACATTGTACCAGGCTCCCTGCTCAGTGGGAAGCCTGCTTCTCTCTCTCTCCTTCTGCCCTCCCTACCCTTCCCCTCATGCTTGCTCTTTCTATCAATAAATAATCTCTTAAAAAAAAAAAAAGGAAGCAAGATAAGACATACTGCCCTCATATCACAGGCTCACTCCCCCACCAATATTTTTCAAAGCAGGTCCCACCTATACTAGAATTTCCAGAAACTAACTTCGAATACAGCTGCAGCCCACCAACCCCCAAACCCCCACCAAATGACTAAATTAGAACATTTGGAAATGGGGTCTTAGGAATCTGCATTTTTAACATTCTCCCCAAGTGTAAGAAATGTTGCCACATTGTATGTCCTCCTAGACCTCAACTTCAGCAGCATTAATATATAGTTCTTCCTCTTACTCACATTGTTGGCAATATAATAAGATGCTTGAAAAAATCAGGAGTAGCTCTCACACCCTGTGAGGGAGGCACCGAGTGACCTAGTGCTACAGAATCATGATATCTGCATTTTACCAACACTTTCTTCTGCAACTGGTTTTCTGTTTCTCCATATGTTAAGTGCTTAAGTATTACCATTGTCATCTAGAGTTTTGAAGGGTGGAACAGTAAAGCAGCAGTAGGGATTTGCAGTGCCCCTAGCTTACAAGATATGAATTCACATAAAAATTCTCTGGGTACAACCTGACTTTTATGAGACCTGAGCCCAAATAACCTGCAGAACCAAGAGGAGTAATGAACTTATTGGCAGCTTTTACCTCCTGTGGGTACCATCACATATCAAAACTCATTAATTATGTAAAACCCAGAGATTTCAAACAGAACTTCAAAATTTAAAAGGTCAGAGGCATAACATACTTCAGGGAAAAAATAATGGTGACAGATCAGCTGTTGATACATCTTTGCCTACTGCTAATAATGATAACACCAAACACATTTACAGTCCTTTATAGTGTATAGACAATACTTCAAATATCTTAATTAATTTGATCTTCCCTAAAACCCCGGGCCAGGCCCAGCATACTTCCATTTATAGGCACTTTTATCTCTGTGCTGCCTCATTTGAATTCCCTTCCCCCACGAAATTTCTGGAAGGCAGAGATAGCATATTCTCTTCTGCATCCTTAGCATCTGGCATGGTATCTGACTCAATAAAGAAGGCACTCACAGACACAAGTATCCTTTTTTTTTTTTTTTAAACAAATACCACATTCTAGAAATGAGACAACTGAGGTTGACAGAGATCAAAAGATACTTATCCTGGAGAGATGACTGAGGAAGGAAGCACCAAGAAGTCCTCAAACATGAGTGGGATTATTGTGTGGAAAAGGGATTAGACTAATTTCACATGACATCAGAAGATAAATTTAGATGGGGGTTAGCAGGAGACAGATTCCAGCTCATACTAAAAGTTTCTAACCATGAAAAACATCTAAAATAGAAAATGTATTCCTCAAAAAGGAGAGCTGCCCAAAATGTGAAAGCATAGGAAAGACTGTACAAAAAGTGTCTTAAGCATCAGTTAGAGGACCGGCCACAAAAACCTATAAAGTTCCATCCAACTGGAAGACTCCCTGACTCTATCTTGAGACAGCTTACATAGCTGGTTATGGACAGAAAGAGGATGAGACCTTTAGCATTCTGTCACAAATCCCATTGGATGCCTTTAAAGATCATTCACCTCATATGTTCTGATAACTCAAAAATCATCCTGTCAGACTAATTCCATAACAAGAAAGGGTAAGAAAGGGCTGATTTATTCTCCTTTCTGAAACCGACCAACCAACCAACCATATAATATGTATATGTGCATGTGTCTGTATGGGTGCATGTGTGTGTGAGGAACAACAGTTTTCAAGACTGGGCATCAGGAAATGAAAGACAGTCATCCCTCACTGGTAGGAAACAAGTGATAAGGGCATTATAGTTGTCCTCAATTGCTGCCTTGAGAGATTTTTCTAGACCACAATGCAAAGAAGGACCACACAGGTGAAGCTTCAGAGATTAGTGTCTAAGGATAGATCAAGATGGCTAGAATTTGTAAGACAAAGTACCAAAGTGGAAAGAACTGCACAGATGCACAGGGAAAACACCTCACAGGTCTACAGAGAGACCTCTTGACTAGTCAGCAGAATACTGATCAACACACACATGTGAGGATATTAACCAACAGTATGAAAAGATTATCTTTTCCAAGATATCTACCTATCTAATGAGATTAGAAGGAATAGCACCCAACATTCACACAAAGCCAAAAAGCCAGGAATATTGCCTCCTATTCTCACCAGACACACTGGAAAAACATAAGTGACCCATTGTGTAGTATTGAGAAAGGTGAGTGAGTCATCTCAGTAGTGTGAAGTAAAATGCTTTAGTTATAATCTAAACATTGCACCGCTCCTCCCCAGCAAGTCTTAAAGGCAATACGCAAAAGGATAAAACCATTTCCATATAATTAAGCTACAATCTCAGAACCAAGTTGAAGAAGTCTTACAGAATAAAAATATTCAGCATTTAATATGGTAAAATTCACTATGTCACACAACCAAAGATTATCAAGCATGCAAAGAAGCAAAATAAAAAAATATTATCCATAATAAGAAAAACCAACCAATTAAATCCAAACTGACAGAGATGATAAAATTAGTTGACAAAGACATTAAAGAAATTATAACTATATTCCATATGTTCAAAAGTTAAATAAAGACATATATATGCAGATCAGATTCCTAGTGATGAAAACTATAATGTCTGAGATGAAAAATTAACAATAGGGGATAATGCAGGGGGAGATTTTTGTGGAATTGAAAGCATAGCAAATGAAAGTACCCAAAAAATGAAACACAGGAGGAAAAAAATGAGTCTTTAAAAAAAAAAAAAAAAAGCAAAAAGAGTATCAGTGAACTGTGTGACAACTTCAAAGTGAGTATAAGTTCACAATGTTGCAGAGTGATTTTAGTTCATGAAGGAGAGGAAAGTTTGGTGGTGGCAGAGATAAAATCTGAAGAACACCATGTTGCATCACCACTTCCTCATATCAGGGAGATCATATGATAGTTGTCTTTCTCTGCTTGACTTATTTCGCTAAGCATGATACTCTCTAGTTCCATCCATGTTGTCGCAACTTTTGTAGCAGCATGGACGGGACTGGAAGAGATTATTATGCTGAGTGAAATAAGTCAAGCAGAGAGAGTCAATTATCATATGGTTTCACTTATTTGTGGAGCATAACAAATAGCATGGAGGACATGGGGAGTTAGAGAGGAGAAGGGAGTTGGGGGAAATTGGAAGGGGAGGTGAACCATGAGAGACTATGGACTCTGAAAAACAATCTGAGGATTTTGAAGGGGCGGGGGGTGGGAGTTTGGGGTACTAGGTGGTGGGTATTATAAAGGGCACGAATTGCATGGAGCACTGGGTGTGGTGAAAAATAATGAATACTGTTATGCTGAAAATAAAAAATAAATTAAAAAAAAAAATCTGAAGAACAGCTAAAATTTTTCTAAACTTTAGGAAAGCTATAAACCCATGAATCCAAGAAGTTCAGGGAACCTTAAATATAAGAACATAAAGAAACATGGGCCAAAGTAAATCATAATCAAATTGCTCAAAATGAGTAGTCAAGAAATCTTAAAAGGGGAAAAAAAGTCATGTGACATACAGAATATTGAAGGGATAAAATTTCTGAATGACAACATAAACAATAGAAACAAAAGAATGTGGAGCAGCATCTTTAATGTATTAAAAGAAAAAAACACTGTCAACCAGTGAAAACAACTTTCAAAGCAAAGACAACATAAAGATGTTTTTAGACATATGAAAACTGAAATAATTTATTACCACAAGAACCACACTAGAAGAACTGTTAAAGGAGATTCAGGGAAAAACAAACTGATACCAGAAGCAAATTTGAATCTACACAAAAAATGTAGACCACAAAAAAATGCTACATGGTTAACTATATGATTTTTGTCCTTATTAAAATGTATTTAAAATATAATTGTTTAAACAAAAATAATAACTATATGCTATGTGGATTATAATACAACTAAAAGTAAAATATATGATAATAGTAAGAATAATATAAAGTCCAAGATGGGAAGAAAGGAAGTATACTGCATAATATTCCTGTATATTATACATATATATAGATATAAAGTACTAAATATCACTTGAAGGTAGACCATAAGTTAAAGATAGATATGGTATACCACCTGAAGCAACCAGGAAAATAAACACAAATGGCCAATAAAACAAGGGAGATAAATTCAAATCATAAAAATAATCCAAAATAGGTAGGAAAAAAAGAGAAGAAACGACAGATGGAATGAACAGAAAGTAACAAGATGATGTATTTAAACCTAAAGATATCAACAAACACATTAAATGTAAATGGTTTAAATACATTTAATTAAAAGGCAGAGATGGTCAGATGGGATAAAAGAATAAAGCACAATAATCTTTGCTTATGAGAAACACACTTTAAACATAAGGACACTAATAAGTTAAAAATGAAAGGACAAAAAAAGATACACATGGTAACTTAAGTCAAGAAGACACACCATGGTAACACCAAATAGTATCTGTGATATTAGAGAACACAGATTTCAGAGCAAAGTATATTACCAGTGACAAAGAAGGTTATTTCATAATAATAAAGGAATCAATTAATCAAGAGGATATAATATTCCTAAATATTTTTGCCTCAATATTAGATCTTCAGATGAATGAAACAAAAATACATATAAAAACATTAAAAACTGGTAAATCCAAAATTAAAGTTGGAGATTACAATACCCCTTTCTCAGTAATTAGAATAGGTACAGAGAACATCACTAGATGTAGAGTAGATTTTAACTACCCTATAACCAACCTGGCCTGGTTAACCTTTATAGACTCCACCCAACAACAACAGAATACACATTCTTCTCAAGTATATATGTAATACTTAGCAAGACAAACAATACTGTAGGCCGTAAAACAATTCTCAGTACACTTAAAATGACTGAAGTCATACAAAGTATATATTTCAGTCAAATTGGAATTAGAAATCAATAGCAGAAAGATCTCTGGAAAATCCCCAAATATGTATGAATAAATATTTCACTTCCAAATAATAATTGGTTAATAAAGAAATCCCAGAGAAATTAGAAAGTATTTTGAACTGAATGACATATGACATATCAAAATTTGTAGGATGGCATTGAAGTGGTATTTAAGAAAAAATTTATAGTATTTTTTAATAGATTTTACCTATTTATTTGACAGAGAGAGAAACAGTAATAGAGGGAATACAAGCAGGGGGAGTGGGAGAGAGATAGAAGTAGGCTTCCCCTTCCCTCTGAGCAGAGAGCCCAATGTGGGGCTCAATCCCAGGACCCTGGAATCATGACCTGAGCTGAAGGCAGATGCTTAATGACTGAGCCAGCCAGGTGCCCTGAAAAATTTATAGTATTAAACAACTGCATTAAAGGGGCGCCTGGGTGGCTCAGTGGGTTAAGCCGCTGCCTTCGGCTCAGGTCATGATCTCAGCGTCCTGGGATCGAGTCCCGCATCAGGCTCTCTGCTCAGCAGGGAGCCTGCTTGCCTCTCTCTCTCTCTCTCTCTCTCTCTGCCTGCCTCTCTGTCTACTTGTAATCTCTCTCTGTCAAATAAATAAATAAAATCTTTAAAAAAAAAAAACTGCATTAAAAAAGAAAAAAATTCTCCATAATAATTTTGGACTCCATCTTGAGAAACTACAAATAGTGCAAATTAAACCCTGAATAAGCAGAAGGAAGAATATAGTAAAGTTCCAAGCAAAAATCAACAAGATAAAGGACAGAAAAACAATAGCAAAAAGTCAATAAACCAAAAGCTGACTCTTTGAAAAGATCAACAAAACTGATAAACTCTAGGCAGGCTTATCAGGAAAAAAAGAAAGATGACACAGATCACTAATATTAGGAATGAGAGTCAACATGACTACAGATTCTACAAATTTTAAAGGAATAATAAGTGAAGTTAATCCCAAGCACAAAGGGTTAGATCAACATTCCAAAAAGCAATCACTATATTAAGAAACTAAAAAAGGGAAACCATATGGTCATCTCTTTCGTTGCCAAATAATCATTTGACAAAATCCAGTATTTACTTCTCATAAAAACTCTGAAGAAAATATGACTATAAAGAATGCCTTCAAAATGAAAAAGGGCATCTACAGGTAATATTGTACTAATGGTGAAAAAACTGAATGCTTTCCCATCTACCCCCCTCCACACACACACACACAATGATCAGAAGCAAAGACAGAATGTTCACAAGAATGTTGATGCTTACCGTTTCTACTCAACACTGTACTAGAGGTTACTAGCTGATGAGATATTTATTATCAGAAAATAAAGCCAGAAAAGGAAATTAAAAGAATCCAAATTATGAAGAAAGAATATAGATGACATGATTGTATAGAAAATCCTATGTTATTTATAAAAACAAAACAAACTGGCACTAATAAGTGAGTTTAGCACCCTACTGCAGGTTAAAAGGTCAATATACAAAAATCAATGTTTTTATAAACTAGAAATGAACAATCAGAAGCTGAAATAAAAATACCATTTAAAATGGCATCAAAGGTGTGGTATATATACACAATGAAATATTACTCAGTCATCAGAAAGGATGAATACTTATCATTTATATCAATATGCATGGAACTGAAGGGATATGCTGAATGAAATAAGTCAGAGAAAGACAGTTATCATATGGTTTCACTCATATGTGGACTGTAAGAAACAGCACAGAGGATCATAGGGGAAGGGAAGGAAAGCTGAATGGGAAGTCATCAAAAAGGGAGACAAACCATGAGACTCCTAACTATAGGAAATAAACTGAGGGTTGCTGGAGTAGAGGTGAGTAGGGGATGAGGTAACTAGTGATGGGTATTAAGGAGGGCACGTGATGTGATTAGCACTGGGTGTTATACACAATGATATATTACTGAACATGATTTCTTAAACTAATTATATATTCTACATTAGCTAATTGCATTTAAATTAATAAAATAAAATGGCATCAAAGGGGCATCTGCGTGGCTCAGTCAGTTAAGCATCTGCTTTTGGTTCAGGTCATGATACCAGGGTCCTGGATTAAGCCCCATGTCAGACTACCTGCTTGGTGCTCCACCTCTCACTCTCTCTCTCTTCCTCAAATAAATAAATGAAATCTTTAAAAATAAAACCAAATAGCATCAAAAATGTAAACTATTTGGAGACAAATCTGACCTGTACACTGAAAACTATAACATTGCTAAGAAAAAACTTTAAAGATCTAAATAAATATATTCGTTTATGAGTCAGAGAACTCCATGTTGTTAGGATCTCTCTTTCCACAAGTTGATATATAGATTCAATGCAATTCCAATTAAATCTTAGCAGTCTTTTTATGTATGTGTAGAATCTGGCAGGTTCTAAAATCCACGCAGAAACATGAAGCACATAAACAATCAGAATGACATAGATAAAGAACAAAGTTGGAAAGCTAACATTATCTGATTTCAAGATTTACTATAAAGCTACAATAATCACAACAATTTGGTATTTGCATCAAGATAGACAAAGAGATCAATATAACAGAATAAGAGTCCTGAAATAAATCCAGATATATAGAAAACTTTTTTTTTAACAGAGGTGAAGAGACAATTCAGTGATGAAAGAACAGTTTACAACCAATAATGCAAGAACAATTGAATATCCATATACAAAAACACACTAAAAACTTCATTCTGTGCATTCTACTGTACACAAAAATTAACCTGATCACAGAGCTAACTCTATCACCTAAAACTCTGAAAGCATATAGGACAAAATCTTTGTAACCTTGGCAAAGATTATATGGCAAAGATTTTTTAGATATGACCATATGATTCCATTTATGTAAAACTCTAGAAAATGCAAACTAATTTATGGTAAGAGAAAGAATATTAGTGGTGGCCTAGGGAGGCAGAGTCAGGAGTGGGAGGGAGAGATTACCAAGGGGCTTAAGAAAGCTTTTGGGGGTATAATGGATATGTACACTTTCTAGATTTTAATGGTGGTCAATGGATATATATAAGTAGAAACTTATCAAACTGTACACTTTAAATAGGTACAGCTACTTTATATCATCAATACCTCAATAAAGCTGTTAAAAATAAGACATTCCTTTGAAGACAAGGTAGCCAAGGTGAATGGGCCAAATTCACAAGTTGTTACTTCAAATAAAGAAACACTAGCAGTAGGAGCAGCAGCTAATGTTTACTGAGCAGTTACTGTGCATCAGGCATCCTCTAAAGCACTTTACATAAATTAACGCAGTTATTACTTAGGATTACCCTGTTGTTCTACAAAGTAGGTATAATTAATACACTTCTCAAATGATGACTGGCTTATTCCACTTAGCATAATGTCCTCAAGGCTCATCCATGCTATAGCATGTGTCACTACTGCCTTCCTTTTTAAGACTGAAAAATAATCTATGTTTATCACAGTTTGTTTCTCTATTCATCTGTGGATAGACGTTTGGGTGGTTCCCACAGTTTTGGCTATTGTGATTATACTGCTGTGAACATGGGTCTACAAGTATCTGTTCAAGTTCTTGCTTTCAGTTCTTTTAGGTATATACCCACAAATGGAAATGCTACATCACATGGTAATTCATGCTTAATATTTTGTAAATAGCCTTACCCTCTCATTTCTGTATTGCAGTCCACAGACTGATCTGCCTAGAAGGTAAATCTGACTCATGTCTCTCCCAGGCCTAACATTTCTGAACAGTTCCTTCACTGACTTGAGGTTAAATTCAGATTCCTCAACACAGCACATCCTTCCCGGACAACTCCACTCCCCCCAAAAATGCCCTTCTCTCTATTCTTAATGGTTTACATTTCCATCTCCCTCATTAGGCTGCAAACCACTTAATAACAAGATTCACAGTTTTAGTCCTCTTCGCATCCCCAATACAACACCATAGTGCACAGAATGTAGTAGACACTTGATACATATTTTTTAAATGAATAAATGTCAGCTTAGCTGTCTAAAGAATAAAAATATTGCTATACTGTTAAGTAAGCAAAATAACAGTGGAGATAGAATATAGGGGAAACGTGTGCATTGCACACAGGTTAAATGCATATGCACATACATATATGTAATGACAAAACTTTTTTTCACATGTAGTATGTGGTCATTCATATGTTAATCTCCTTTTTCAGTCTTAAACTCCTTAGAATGTACTCCCACATGCAGCTTGGCCTCCTCTCCCCCTCCAAGCAGAGGGAAGGAAAAGAGGCCAAGGATACAAAGCCCACTTGCATGGCAAATATGGTACTAGAAAAAGGGTACTATCTGGGGCACCTCTCTCTGCTGAGTACAGGTACACAGATCAGGGTACACAGATCACAGGGTACACAGATCAGGCCTCCAATTTTACGAACAAATCACACATGAAATGTGCTCTTGCATCTGGGACTAGGAATCTAGTATGACTTCTTGATTAAATTTTTAATAAGCTTCTGTCTTACACTCATACACAGATCAGAAATGGCTTCTTGTCTAGTACGATATTAGATATCACCATGCAGCTATACCTGAAGAAGGATATAGATAATGGCTGTTCTGAGAACAGCAATTCACACTAAAATTAATATCTGTTCTAACTGTGCATGTTCGAGGATAGCTGATTTTTTAGCGGTCAAATTTCTGGTAAAGAAAAATGTCAGATTTTCCAAAATGATTCTAGTTTTCCAGTCTGCACTGCTACAGGAAAAAAAAAAGGGAAGAAAAACAAAACAAAACAAAACGATTATAGACCATATCACTGGGCTTTCTGTTCATGAGCTGGTACTCAAAGAGGTGATGGCTTTGGTCCATGCCAGATAAGGTAAAGGAGTGACCTCTTTTGCAAGTAAGATGCAAATACACAAAACAAGTTTCTTTGTTGGCCCTCAATGAGTAAGCTCTGGAAAACATTTCAACTTGCCCGATCCAGATCACCACTGATCAGCAGAACCTCTGGGCTAAACACTCTGCCTACACTAGAAATAAATAAAATGTTTTGTTAGGTGTAAGAATTGTGGCAGCAGGAAACTGATAAACAGAAATACACCAAGGCTACAGAATCAATTTCTGAACATGAAGAACATTTACAGCCTTAGGACTCAGAATTAAAGATAATACAGTGGTGCTGGAATCTTCTCACATAAAAATTTAGAAGCCTGAAATTCAGGGGTTTTTTTGTCCACTAAAATCTAAGATTTATGGTAACAAAGAACCTCAAATGCACTTCAAAATTTCCTTAAGCCTGAATCTTGTAATCAGGTTGGATTTGCATAGCCTAATTTCTTAAATGGGGCCATGCAAACAACCTTTTAAATAATACCTCTAAACTGATCTCAGAAGTGGACCTCTTTGACACAGCAGGTTTGTAGCACAATAAAGGGCATTTTTTATCTGAGCTACATGAGGATAATAAGAAAAGCAGTATTTGAAAGCCAATGGGAACACCAGACTGTGTGCTCATTTAATCTAGGAGTATCATGTAACATAATCATATATATTATTACCTATAGACTTGATTAATTTCTAAGAAAGCCAAGATCAGAGGGTCCCATCCACAAATTTTACATGTTTAAAAGCCCAGGTTAGAGTATTAGCCCAGTTAGAATATTAGAATATCTCAAACTGGAAATGTTATCTTCTAGTGTTCTTTAAAAAAAAAAAAATTACTCAAGGTAGAGCTTTTCCAGGAAGAAACATCTGACATAAAAGAGGGCCAAGAAGAGTCAAACTCAAAAGATATGAAATGTGACAATCTGTTAAACTGAAGCAAAATTCAGCACCACTGACTATAAAAGCCAAACTCAACTACACATGAAATTGTAGAAAAATGAGAAAAAAACAGTCAAAAGAAGAAAGGAGTAGACATGTGATAAGAATGTCAAGAAGCAGCATCTCAAGGGAGGAGAGCAAAGATGACTGCAGGGGAAGAAAAGACCAGTCCTGAGTCTAGGTACACAGCATTCCCTGCCCATCTTAGATGTCCTCAAGGCAGCACAGAATCACAGGGAATTCCTAATGGACACGCCCAGAGATGCTGAATTCTGTGTATACTCTAATATAATGGGAACATCATATACGATATCTACAAGCTTCCAAGAGGACAGCCATGAAAATACACCTCTCCGGGTCTCACCTTGCATCTGGGGGGGAATGCGTGTGATGAGGGTATGTGAGATAGTATATCCCTCTGAAGTTGCTTAATTATTTATGTTGAACGGACAACATTGTGCCTTTAACAGTAAATGGAACAGACCACTATATGGGCTGTCCTTTCTATCTTAGAGGCAGGGACTTACAGGTAAACACTAACAGCTGTAAAATAAATGTCTGGTGCCAGTACAAGTCTCTTCTTTTTTGCTGAAACATATGTATAGATTTCTCCAGAAAGTGAAGAACTGCCCACATAGTTGGTGACTGAAATGAAACATTTAAATTTAATCTAAGCTTCCGTTCCTAAATACACCAAGGTCACTAATGAGAGTGCTTAGCACAAACTCAGCAAAACGCAGAAGGTGCAAGTGATCACAGAGAATGATGTAAGGTGCAGCCAGCTTGCTGATGCTTCGTCTGCAACTGTCCTCTGATGACACAGCTTTCAAATACACGAAGGACAAGAAACAGCTCCAAAGAAAGAGTTGAGATCTGAGATTGAATGCCCCTAGAGGGTACTTACTAAGATTACCAGCACGTTCTTCGTAGCCCCAAAAGGCAGGCTCAAAACCAAGAGATGAGATCCAGATCTATATCAACTCAGCTTCACGGTCCTGGATGCTGTGACAGACTAGCTGAAAACAGCAGTACTATTTAATTTAATTCTCACAACAGTCTAATGAAATTACAATAAGGAAATTGAGGAGCAGAGAGTTAAGGGTCTTGCCCAAGGTCATAGAACACATATGTTGCAGTCAAGATCCAGAGATCTACCGATTCAAAAGCCCAAGTTTATTCTCTCACTCGAGGCTGCTCTGACAGATTTCTGGTCTTCTGGAGGACCAAGCAGCAGTTAGCTGACCACTGGTTAGCAGTGTAGGGACTTTGTATGTAAGTGGTGAGACACAGACATTGCCTAAAGATTCCTTTTTACCCTGAGATACTGCAATTCTCTTAACAAAGCACGCTGCTTTCATTTCCTTTCAGCACGTACCATTTTGTTGAGGCAAAACCCTTCAGCAGCTTTCTTTAGCCTTCTCTAGCTCTTAATTAAGGCCCTCTAATATGGGAAGCAGGATCCTATTTTTTTTTCTTGTCCTTACTCATCTTAATGGTGTGAGATTAGTATTAGATAGCAGGAAGAGAGAGACTAATGAGTAAGATCCAAGGAACGTGAGCTGTCCATCTATGAGATGTCTGAAGCTGGGAGGAAAATAAAAAGATGAAAATCTTCTTTCATAAACAAAACTTTCCATTACCCATGAAACAAACCAGAATGAAGACATAAACAGCATGTCCTATGTAATATAACACAGGAGAGATTAAATGCGCTGCAATCATTTTATGACAGAGATAAATGACCATGAAAGTTTACCAGGCTAAGGAAAGATAAAAGGAAAATAAAGTGAACTAAGCATTTCTTTAGGAATAGCAGTTGTTCCTGCTGAATTTGGCAGAACTGAGAGGCTCGTGAAACTTGGAGGACAGGAAAGTTCCTGAAAAGGTGCTAGAATCATATGCAATGTGGAGGAAGGTTTTAAATTAAAAGAGCATAAAAATAAAAAGAGCATAAAAATATATCCAGGCCTAGGATGCCCTACTAAAAACTTCAACACACATTCTCACGGAATGAAGATAACTGATCTAATGGTGTAAAAAGAGGTATCATCCTGCAGAAAGGCCACAGGTCTGGGGATCTAGAGACCTGGGGTCCAGGCCCTCCAGAGCATCACTGAGCAAGTCGTTTGGCTACTCTAGAATAAAAGGGGGTATAGTCTCAAATAATAAAATTCTAAATATTACTTAAAATCTGTCAACTATTATTTTGATCAGTCTTCAGCTCTAGGTCTCAAAAAACTCATTAGTTACTCTTAGTAAAACAACTGGATGAAATAGTCACATTATTCTAAATAACCACCTTCATTTAAAAAGACAATTTATGCTATTAAAATATGACCTTTATCAATTTCACAATTATCTGGTCTTGAAAGCATTTTTAAAATCTTCATGAAGAGGTTCACATAGTCTAATTGTTAAAAAATATTTTTATTGCTCTTTTCTCCTGAGCCACAAAATCCTTAAAATATCGCACTACCATATTTTAATTTGGTGACAGACTGGAAATTTTGGAGGCATTCAGACTATCTCTATATTTGAACTGTGTTGAGTCCTCTTTCAAGAGTAGGAGGCTCCTGCTAATGTCTAAGGTATATACACCTTGCAGAATTTATCAGAGACTGCTAGGTTGTCATCTGTCATAGTCCTAAGCAATTTCTAAGGGCAGGATAAAGCCACTGGCTTCATTCAGGTCAGAGCAAGATCCAGGATTAACAAAAGGATAATCAAGTGACATAACCAGCTGACTGCAAGGCATTAACAGATTCAGAGCATTTGGGACACTGCATGTCTAAATTTAGTTTAATAGGAATTTCTGCTGCACATTCCTTCTTTTTTAAATTCATTTTTTCTTAATATTTCTAAATTCATAGAATGTGCCATATACAAATATGTATGTATATATGTGCATATATATTTATATTTATGTCACTAGTTTACCAGAAGATTCATTTTCCTATGTTTTAAACATGATTATGGATATTAAAGAATTAATTTTTTAGTAGTGATAATGTTATTTTAATGTTTTTCTTAATGGTTTTTTACACACACACAGATTTTTTGGGGTAAGACGGTATGATAGCAAAATTATCTTCAAAATAAGTAAGATTAGTCATGAGTTAATAATGCTTGAAATCAGAGGATGGGCAAATGAGGATTCACTGGGGGTTTTTTTTCTTTACTTTTCTATTTCTTTTAAGTTTTTCCATGACTCTGCTTACAGTGTTTTTTTTTTTTTTTTTTTTATTGCCATGTACCATGATTTCTTTTTATATAGGTACATATGTTGATTCTTCTATACATTCTGGGTTTGGAGTCATAATTAGAAGAGCTTTCATCAAAGTCAGACTATTTTTTAAATCCTTCCATGACTTCCTCTAGTGTTTTAATGATTTCATTTATTAGTATTTAAGTCTTTACTCTAACTGGAATTTATCATGGTGTAAGATACGCTCTATGGGTCCAAACTTTTTCTAAGAGGGCTACCCATTTGTCCCAACATCAACTATAGAATTATAGATCTTGTCTTCACTGTTTTGAAATGCCACCTGTATCTCATATTAAATTTCTACATGTATTAGGTCTCTGGATTCATTATTCTTATCTATTCATCTGTATCTTCATGAATCAGTAACACTGTTTTAAATACTGAAGATTTTTTTAATGTATTTAATCTCTGTCAGGTCTAGTTCTTCCTTATGATTCTTCCTTATATATTCCCTGGTATACTTGGTTATACCTCCATATAATCTGTGAAAGCCTTACTTTGTTAAAAAACAGTATTTTTTCTAATTATTATACTGCATTTATAGCTTAATTTAGGTAAAAACTGATACCTTTATAAGGTTTAGTCTTCCCATCCAAGAAAGAACATGAAAGTTCTTTTCATCTTCTGGGAAGAATTTTACAGGTTTTTTGTTTTTTTTTTTTTTAAATAAGAAATGTTATTCCTAGGCATTTTGTTCTTCTTTTTTTTTTTAATCTACTGCAAATAAGGTGTTTTTTTCTATTGCATCTTCTTTTTTTAAAATTTTTTATTTTTTATAAACATATATTTTTATCCCCAGGGGTACAGGTCTGTGAATCACCAGGTTTACACACTTCACAGCACTCACCAAAGCATCTTCTAACCGATACTCGTTTGTATCAATGTAAATTAAATTTATGGAAGCTATTTCTATATGTTCAAATGAATGTGCTAATTGTTTGTCATGTTTTTCAAATTAACTGCATAAATTTTCTAGGTATCATCATGTCTGTTAAGAATCATGATTTTACTGTCTCTTCCAAAATGACAGATTACCCTTTTTCCTTATTGAACTGTATTGGTGATGAAGTATCTCCAGAATAAAGTTAAGTGATAGTCTTGTTCTGGACTGTAATGGGAATATTTTAATTTTTTGGCAATGATGCTAATTTGTGGTGCTGAGGCAGATTAAGAACATGTTACTCTATTCCTATTAAGAATTACTGTAATCAGTGAATATAGAATTATGTCAATTGCCTTTAGCATTTATGGAGATAATAGTATACACCTCTTAGACCTGATATACTTAAATGTATTGGCAACTTTCCAGATACTAAGCCATCATTGTTGATCTGGAATAAGCCTAACTTGATTTCCTACTCTACCTCCCAACATTTTGTTGAAAACTTGAAATATATAGATTATCCATATACTTATCATCTTGATATTTAAATTAACAATTTCCCTATGTGCCACACACACACACACACACACACACACACACGATCTCTCACACATATATTTTTACTTAACTTTGTGAAAGCAAATTACAAAAAAACCCAATTTCCTGATATCATTTAATATTTTATCCCAAAGTGATCTGCTTAATTGTCCTTAAAAATTTTTTAAACTCATCATTCCAGGATCCAATCAAGGTGAAAGCATGATATTTTGTTGTTATTCTAAGTAGTCTTCTATTTCTGAAATGTTTCCCCAACCTATCTCCATGACACTGATTTTTTTTTAATAGACCAGGCCAATTGTTTGAGAATGTTCCACACTTCAAATTCATCTGTTTCTTGGTAGTGCTATTTGACTCATGCCTCTATATTGCTGAAACCTCAAAGTTAGACACAAAGGCTTAAGTAGATCTAGGTTAACTGTTTTTTTCTGAAGACTGCTTCCGAGGCGGTTATGCTGGCCTCGTATTACATCACATCAGGAGGCATACGAGGTCAGGTTGTCACTATTGCTGATGGTTAGTTTGGCTAAGGTGGTGGCCTCCACTGTAGAGATACATTTCTACCTTTTTAATTAACAAGAATTGTGTGGCCTAACACCCTGGCACTTGAAAATGTACTAATGGCTTTAGCATCCCTTTTTTTTAAAGATTTTATTTATTTGACAGAGAGAGAGCACACAGGCAGAGGGAATGACAAGGGGAGAGAGAGCAGCAGGCTCCCTTTGAACAGGGAGCCTGATGAGGGGCTCAATGTGGGACTGGATCCCAGGACCCCGGGATCGTGACCTGAGCAGAAGGCAAATGCTTGACTGGCTGAGCCACTCAGGTGCCCCTTGCTTTAGCATCCTTTAGCAGCCATTCTCAGAACCAATTTTTTTCTCATTGGAGGCTAAAAATCTGATTTTTTTTTTCTATCATTCCTTATACATTTACTGGGTATTATTCTTAAGAAACAAAAACAAAACAAAACAAAACAAAATCCCAGTCATTATTTGCTTCATTTATTGATTTTTACCCTCAATTTAATTTTCCCTGATAGGAGGTTCAAATCTCTCTATTTTGTTTGTTTTTGGGTTTGGGGTTTTTTTGTTGTTGTTGATTGTCTGTTTGTTCTTCTCTGCCTCTACTTGGTATACTATTGCAAATGTAATCAGGTTAAGATGAAGTCATCCTAGATGAGGATAAACTAAGAACTGGTGTTCTTTTAAGAAGAAAAGACACAGAGACAGACCACAGGAAAAATTCCACGTGATGATAGAGGTAGAGAATGAAGTGTCAATAAAATGAGACACACCATGGACTGGCAGCAACACAGGAAGTTAGGAGAAGTGTAAAGATCCCCCTAGAGCCTTCAAAAGAGCATGGCCCTTCCAACACCTCAATTTTGGACTTCTACCCTCCAGAACTATAAAAGAATAAATTTATTATAAGCCACTTACATGGGTTTGGTCTTAATTCTCTCACATTGTAGGTGATATTTTGCTTTTAAGCTTTTACTTTTGTTTTTTAGTGTGTGTGTGTGTGTGTGTGTGTGTGTTTAACAATTTGGCTAGTTTCCTTCGCATTGTCAGGACATGCATGCGTGTAATTTTAACGGTTATTATTTGAGTTCTGTATTTAGGAAACGGTGACTCACTTCCAACTTCTCCTCTCAAAGAGCAGATAAAAGTCAAGCCCTGTTTTCACTCCCACTTCCTACCATCCCCCCACCCCCACTTCTCCCACTTCTCCCTGGACTGCTGAGGTCTTTTGCTCCCTCTTCATTTGGGGTCCCTGATATTTCCTTTACTGTCTGGTTAGCTATTTGCCTATTCACTAAAACACTGTTTTATTTTACCCAGCTGTTATATTTTACCCAGCATTTCTAGATATTTTGTAGCAAGATTTTTTTTTTTTTTCAAATTTTCTAATCTGTCTTATTCCTCTGGGAAGATTCTATGCAGACTTCAGTGTAGAGACTGTGTTCATTCAGACCCCTGAGGGAGTATTCCCTTCTGGATTGGTGACCCCATTTTCACTGTCTTTCACTCTGCTTCCGTAAGCCCCCTTCAAAGTGAGAGGTTATGGAATGATGGAAGGTTACACATCATTTTACCCACAAGGCAAGAAGGTCCAATCTGAAATGACCTGTTCAAGGTCAAGCACACTCCACATTAGCATAATGAGACACAACCGAAAGCTCCATCCACCTCTTTAGGGCAGGCCTTTGAGATGAGTTCATCTGCCACTCTGCTTGATGTAGTTCTAATATTAAAAACCATGTGTGTAGCATCTTTATACCACATGTTTAAGTCCTTAGAGCTTGATTCAAAATATCAGAGTAAGTGTTCTCTTTAGTCTGCAGAACATCTAGGAAACCATATGGCTTTGTTGTTGACAAGATTTTAACATGGGCCTTTGTAATATTTAGGAGATCCTTCAGATTAATCACAAGCATAGAATATAGGAAATATTCCAAAAGAGAAGAATAAAATAAATGGAAAACACAAAAATTTTTGGAAAGGCAAGTAAATCTGGCTGAAGAACAAAGGGTATACAATAATTGGTTACCTCCACAAAAACAGACTCAGATATCAATTCTGGCTAACCTAACCTAACCCGACCATCAGGAAACCACTGAAAAAGGGGGCCGAGAGAGAGCGTCAACTCCTTCAGGGGTCTGCTGAGTTTTCAGCTTACAGTTAGGTTTTAGGACACTGCTCTAGGAAATTTTAACTTGGAGTTTCTGAATTTAAATGTATTCAACTGTTAAATCATATGTATATAGAAAAACAATAAAAGGGTCAAAATGCTCAAGAGGCTGAGAGAGATCCAGCCTTTTCTTCAAATACAGTGAGAGAACCTGAGGAAAATAGATAATCCTCTGAATCCAAATGGGCTGACATGACCAATTCAAAACAAATTTGATTTTTTTTTAAAGAAAAACAATAAATCCCTAGCAGATGGGTCCTGTACACACAGAGGAACTTGAGTTCTTTAGAGATAATTTTTCCTTGGTCTGTGGCCATATGTTCCTCTTCAGAGACTGTGGTAGCCAGAATGATTTTCTTCTTTCACAGAGATTACCAGCAAGTGTGACGCAGGACACTTTCCTGTACTCTCACTGGAGAACAAATTGGTGCATCTATTCTGGAATGCAAGATGCGTGGAAACTGAACAGGTACACATTGTGACCCAGCAACACCTGGGTATGAAGTCTAAAAAACCAACAGAGTAGAGTATTCATCATGAAATAATTATAACAAATATCAAAAGTGACCTAAATGCTTACCATTAAATGAACAACTAAATAAATGATGGCACATGTCATCAACGAAATTCTCTGTAACTCATAAAACAGATGAAGCACTGACCCAGCAGGGGTGCCCTTATTCAAAGGGTCCCATGGTCTTTGCTGGGAGCTTACGGTCATGAGGCTTCACAGTAACACAGGCAAGCACTGCTGGGCAGCCAAGTGGGGCTAGTGTTCAATATGGCAGGATGCCATGGGGCAGGAACAGCAACAGGAGATGTATGGATACCAAGCTCTTCCTTGACTGAGAGCTGATCTCAGTGAATTTCCTCTTTGGACTGGGGACTGTGGAGTAAGGGAGACAGGAGGATATCCCTGGAGGGTGATACTGAAATTTCTTTCAGTCTGGAAAGTATGTATTTCAGTTGGTTTTTATTTAGTTTGGAGAAATGGGACCACTTGCTTTCCTCACCCTGAATGTTATGAAATAGTTTGTGCTGGTTGCACAGAAGTTTAATATTATCTTCACCAAATGACTGACAGTGAATCAATCATAGTTATTTATATGGAAATACTTCAGCGAATTTTCGCTTTTTTCTTCCATGCCCTTCTGTATTTTCTCTTTCTTTCTTTCTTTAACAATTTGCATATACTATACCTTTAGGAAACGAACAAAAACTAAAAACTAAAAGGAAACAATGATGAAACATCTAGCTTCCCTTCAAGGTCAGAAACATCTTTCACTAAAATTATGACCTACACAAAACAGGAACTCAAAGTACTATTTAGTCTAAGTCCTCTACGTATGTGGAAACAAAGCCAAGGAGTCTATTAAATAACCTGCCAACTTTAATTTTATTCATCTAGTTTAACCTTTCATTTCATTTTCTTCTCTCTGTTACATACTATATATCAACATTGATGAAATTTTACTTCTTGATACTATGTCCTATTGCCTTAGTTTTTCTAGTTCCAGGATTCACAACTATTCCAATACAAATATATTCACAGAGATTTTTTTTTTAATTATAAAATAATTTCCCAAGGACTTTTTCCTAGTTCTCACCCATTCATCAAGACTCTCCAGGTCTCTCTTTGTTTTGCTCCCTCTTTCTCACTCATGAATGGTAACTTAAGTTTTCTTTTTTTATTCTCCTAGAACTATAAACCATAAAGGTTCTTCAATAACCACAACGCTTTCCCCACATTACCCCATAAATACCGTCCAGTGTTCTAACTTAAGGGTTAATGACCACAAGACCTTGGTTTCTCATAAAAAGTAAAGGGATATAGAGCACATAGATGAGGTTGTCTTTCAATCTAATTCCATTTCTCTCTCTCTTTTTAAAAGATTTTATTTTATTTATTTGACACACAGAGAGAGATCACAAGTAGGCAGAGAGGCAGGCAGAGAGAGAGGGGGAAACAGAGAGCCCGATGCGGGGCTTGATCCCAGGACCCTGAGATCATGACCTGAGGCGAAGGCAGAGGCTTAACCCACTGAGCCACCCAGGCGCCCCTCTAATTCCATTTCTGTATAGACCAAAAATGGGCTGGTTTAAACAAAATTCAAAAATGTCACCAGCTGCATTTTACTTTTTAGGAGCTACTGGATATAGAGAAGTTCATGTATTTACATAATTCAGAACTCAGAGCAGATCTGGAAAGCTCTCTACCTCAAAAGCTGATGTTAAGAGTAATAACTATGTCAATATGACTTGAATTGTTTTATGAGCCAGAAATTCAGAGTCAGAAGGCACCTTCTTTATTATCTTTTTAAGATTGATTTATTTGGGGAGGGGCAAGAGAGAGGGTGGAAGACACTCCCCGATGAGCACAGAGTCTGGCACAGGGCTCCATCCCAAGACCTAGAGATCATGACCTGAGCCAAAACCAGGAGTCAGATGCTTAACCGACTAGGCCACCCAGGCACTCTCAGGGTCAGAAGGCACCCTGTTTTAGACAAGACAACAGAAATCCAGAGAGTTTAAGCAAATCCATCAGTGAGCTGCTATACCTAGAACTGAGTCCAGGTCTCCACATCTTCCTATCCAAGATTCTATTAGAGTATACAATATTCATTTTTTCATTCTTCCAGGATCTTCTACAAGGTACCCAGTCAAATATATTTAAGGCTGACAACAGAATCCTACAAGAGTAGCTATGAGACAAGATTATAGTTCAGTAACAGTAAACACATGGACAAAGCAGAGTGGATATGGCTTTCATTTTTTTTAAAGATTTTATTTATTTATTTGAGAGAAAGAGAGAGCTGGGTGAAGGGCAGAGGGAGAAGCAGACTCCCTACTTCACTGTAAGCCTGACTGGAGACTTGATCTCAGGACTCCAGGATTATGACCTAAGCCAAAGGCAGATGCTTAACCAACTGAGCCACCCATGTACCCATGGATATGCCTTTCAAATACTAACGGCCCATTTCCAGATGTGGAGACTCAACGCCAACTCCGTATAACTTCTTCCTTTTAGGTAATATCATGACCACCGAGCAAATGAAGAAACAAGAAAAAATGTAGGAGAAGCAACCCAGGCCACACTATCTGGAGACCTGGGTTACACTTCTGCCAGTTTCTGTATCTACAAAACTGTGGGATATTGAACAACCTCCTCAGTCTATTCCAAATTCAGCAGTCTAAAAAGCTCTCTGGGAGACAATGATGGGGATTCACTGACTGTTCTACCTGTAAGAGACACCAAGTCTTCTGTGTTCAGTCTGCTAAAATCCCCCTAAAATGAGCACAAGTCCAAGACAGCTAAGGAAGAGGGTCATGGTGACACAGGGCAAGGAAGCATGGAGGTCAGTTTGAGTTTCAGCCTCCACACCAAAGAGGTGAGGAGCAAGAAGCACCAAAAAGAGCAGACGAGGACCCACATCCTTGAGAGGCCAGCGTCCACCCTTTACAGTAGTACCTACAAGTCGCCTTTCTCTTGGGTTTTACAGAACTGCTTTTTTACAATATTCACCTGAGATCATCATTAGAAAACACAAATGTAACAGCAATTTGTAGTTAAGATAGGCTTTGAGTTACAAAGCCAGATATTTAAATGAGGCCATCTATTTATGTGGGAGAAAAAAGGTATCCTATTAATTCCAGGAACTGGGCCAGGGATTCACGGGTTACAGAGGACCTTCCCTGAAGAGGAAGGGGTCATGGGATTCATATCAGACCTCAGAACAACGAAGAGAGAGTAACTAACGCAGCCTGGATTCCAATTAACAGGCCTGCCCCCCCCACCCCCCCCGGTCTAGTGATTTTCCCCCCACAATCTGTCAAGATGCCTTTTAAAATGTAACATCAATACAGGAGGCCTCTATTACTTACTAAGATCAGATCTAAGAAATGACCCCAATACTCCCTATCAATTACTTCAGTCTCCAATATACCTAGTCTCCAATTTCAGAGCCCTTAATTTTGTGGGTTTTTTTTTTTTTTCATAATGTTCTCCTTAAAAAAAAATAAAAATAAAAAACCTGTGGAGAGTTTTCTTTGCTTGTTCGTGCCAAGAAGAAATCCAGTCCTAGCTCTCTGCACCGAGGCAACCTGACTGAAAGAGAAACTGTGATTCTGTAACTGCCATTCGCAGGGCATCCACCCCCTGGAGCTCACAGAGAAGGCTTTTCACAGAGAAGGTCAAAAGGCTCCAGGGGAGCACGCAGAGAGCTCAGATACCTCCTGGTTACAGAAAGTTTCCATCTGCACAAGTACATAGAGACCCAAGCAATCGCATTTGTTAAACTGAGGTTATGTGATACCAAAAACCTTACTGACTCAGTGATAATCATCCAATTACTTCTTGTGTGTTCAGAGGAGAGGAGCTAGGTAAAGTTTCCAGCCTTCTGGAAACAAAAAGCTCCTATACTTGCTGACACCTCAGGCATCTAATCTACTGTGCATCAAGCAAAAACAAACTCATGGGGTCCCTGAATTCCTCTCCCATCCTTCATCATGTGCCTGTCATCCTAAGAAAGCAGAGGAAGTACATTTCATTTTGAAAAAATGGAAAAATCTTGGTAAGACATTGAGCTAAGAGATGCTACTGAACATTCCAGAATTTTCACCCACTGAATAAAGCCAGGGAAGAGAACAGGAAGATATTTCTTATTAACTCTGTTTTCTAATTATTTTCATCCTCTTGTATTCCCTCTGATAATCTTTGCAGTGCTTGTTTCCCCTATAGTGATCTCTAATTTTTTAATCTTTTCCTAATTATTTATTCAGTGTACAGTGTTTCTGAATTTCTACTAGATTTTCTTGAAATTCGACATCGTGACTGCAGTGACAAATGTTACCAACACACTGCCTACCAAAAAAACCAAAACAAATAAACAAACAAAAAAAAACCCACTTCAGTTTTTAACCCCCATTTGCAAAAATTGTAGTAGGCTCAATGAATATGTAATTTGGCATTTAACCTAGTTATTTTAATACCTCTGAGCAACACCTCAGGGAAATCATTATCTCATTTCTCTGGCACACAAAAATCTGGAAAGAACACTCACTTTATCTAAAGGTGGATATTTTCATTTCTATCTGTCACACACTTATAACAGTCACAACCTCAAATATTTGTTTTTTTCTCTCTTGGCTTCAGGTCTACTCTCTCAGCTGACAGAAATAAAAATAAAGGTGATATTTAATAAATTGAATTCTGAAGTTTAAATTATAGTCAATACTGTGGAGCTAGTACAGACACACCATGCTTAATATACAGCAAATCCAGGACTATGGTATAAAAAAGCAACAGTTGCTTTTAGAATAAAACAGTTAAGAAATTCCCCCAGAGAAAAGGAACTAATGTTTTCTTATTAGCATAAAAAATGGGCAATCAATATCAGACTCTTGGTACATTCCAAGATCTACTTCTGTCTCCAGTTTCTTTACCAAGATTTTTCCTTTCTGAAGGTTTCCAACTAACAAAAAGAAAGAACTATCACCAATGAAAATCTTTTAAAAGTGGTACAGAAAATAGTAAAAATAGTAAAATAAAATCCGGCATGTACTTCATATAAATCCAGACCATTAATAAGCTCCTTAAATTTCTATTTTATATTCAATAATAAACCCTCTGTCAATGGAAATTAAGTTATGACCATAATTCCAACCAAGACACAGGTAGCTAATATTATTCCAAATATATTAATAATGTTCAGTGTCTATCCTGAGAGCAAAATGAGACCCTCTTCCACCAGTGACTTTTCCATGCAATTTATTCATCGTGTGCTGGATTCCTCCAGATGGGATTGCATTACGTCTTCAGCAACTTCAATTTAGCTCACATAACTTCAATATTTAAAAAGAAAATTATAACTTTTCAGGTGGCAATTCTGTTGTCCTCTTATATGTATGCAAAGACTGACCCTTATATAAAATGGCAGAATAAAAAGTAACTTTTTAGGAAATTTCTGACATTCCCCCTGCTCGTGCTCTCTCTCTCTCTCTCAAATAAAGTCTTTTAAAAAAAAAAGAAGAAAAAATCTTTTCATTTTTAATGAGCAATATACTGACATGGTTAAAAAAAAAAAAAGACTGCTAAGAAAATATACAGCGCTCATGAACATCAATGGAAAAATCTCACTCTATCAACAAATTAAATCCACCAATGTAGGGCGCCTGGGAGGCTCAGTGGGTTAAGCTGCTGCCTTCGGCTCAGGTCACGATCTCAGGGTCCTGGGATCGAGTCCCACATCGGGCTCTCTGCTCAGCAGGGAGCCTGCTTCCTTCTCTCTCTCTCTGCCTGCCTCTCAGTATACTTGTGATTTCTCTCTGTCAAATAAATAAATAAAATCTTAAAAAAAAAATCCACCAGTGTATAAAAGAACTTATATACCATGACAAAGTATGATTATCTTAGATATGCAAGGTTGATTCAACATTCAAAAATCAATTCATGCAATCCATCACATTAACAGACTAAAGTAAAAGTATCTACTTGATCATATCAATCGATGCAAAAAGAGGCATATGACAAAATGCTACACCTACACACCATGAAAATCCTCAGCAGACTAGCAATAGAGGAAAATTTCCTCAACTGGATAAAGCTCATATATACAAAAACTCTACAGTTAATATCATAGTTAATGATTAGAAACTAGAAGCTTTCTCATTAAGATTAGGTACAAAACAAGGATGTTCTCACTCACTACTCCTTTTCAACACTGCAAAGGAAGTCCTAGCTAATAAAATAAGAAAAAAAAAAAAGTACAGAGATTGGGAAGAAAAAAATAAAACTATCTTTGTTTGCAGATGACATGATTATCTATATAGAAAATCTTAAAGAATCAACAAAAATACTCCTGGATTTAATAAGTAATGATAGGAAGATTGCAGGATACAAGGTCAATGCACAAAAATCAATCACTTTCCTGTATACCAGCAACAAATAAATGGAATTTGAAATTAAAAACACAATACCAATTATGTTAGCACCCCCTCAAAATGAAATAGGTATAAATGTTTAAAAAAAAAGGTACAAGATCTATATGAGGAAAACTATAAACTCTGGGAAAGAAACCAAAAAAGAACTAAACACATGACAATATTCCATGTCAATGGACAGGAAGACTCAGCATGACCAAAATGTCAGTTATTCTCAATTTGATGTATAGATTCCACAAAATCCAGTCAATATCCCAGCAAGTTATTTTGTGGATATTCTAAAGCTTATATGAAGAGGCAAAAGACCCAGAATAGTTAACACAATATTGAAGAAGAACAAAGTCAGAGGACTAATACCCACTCAACTTTAAGACTTATTATAAAGTTAAAATTATCAGCAGTGTGGCAGAATGAAATAATGCATAGATCAATAGAACAGAACAGAGTACCCAGAAATAGAACCACATAAACAGAGTCAACTAATCTGTCACAAAGGAGAAAGCCAATAAAATCGAAAAAAGATAGTCTTTCTTTCAACAGATGCTGATGGAACAACTGGACATCTACTTGTGAAAGAAATAAAGAAAGAAAAGGAAGGAAGGAAAAGGAAAAGGAAAAGAAAAGAAAAGAAAAGAAACCAGATACAGACTTCACACGCTTCACAAAAACTAATTCAAATTGAACCATAGACCTAAATGTAAAATGCAAAACCATAAAATTCCTCAAAGATACCATAGGAGAAAATCTAGATAGCTGTGAGTATGGAAATGATTTTTTTAAAAAAAGATACAACACTAAAGGTAAGATCCATGAGAAAAATAATCAATAACTGGATCTCATTAAAATTTTAAATTCTGCTCTGTGAAAGACACTGTCACGAAAATGAAAAGAGAAGCCACAGACTCGGAGGAAATATTTGCAAAGGACACATCTGATAAATAACTGTCATCCAAAACATACAAAGAACTCTCAAAATTCAACAATAAGAAAACTAGAAACCTGATTTAAAAATGGCCCAGAGACCTTAATAGATACCTCACTAAAGAATATATATAGATGACAAATAAGCATTTGAAAAGATGCTTCACATTAAATGTGATCAGAAAAATGCAAATTAAAACAAGATACTAATACACATCTATTAAGAGTGACCAAAATAGGAAATGCTGAAGACATCAAAATCTGGCAAGAATTTGCCAGGAATCTCATTCATTGTCCGTGAGAATGCAAAGTGGCACACTGCAGAAGACAGTTTGGCAGTTTCTTGAAATACTAACCACGCTCTTACCATGCGATTCAGCAGTTGCACTTCTTGGTATCTACCCAAGGTCGCTGATAACCGACATCCACACAAAAACTTACACAAGTACATTTATAGCACCTTTATTTATAATTGCCCAGACCTGGAAGCAACCAAGATGTCCTTCAGTAGGTGAATGAATAAACCAACCATGGTACATATGGAATATTATTCAGTGATAAATGGAATGGAGCTATCAAGAGCCATGAAAAGAGGTAGCTCAGTTAGTTCGGCATTCGACTCCTGATTTTGGCTCAGGTCAGAGATCTCAGGGTCGTGAGATTGAGCCCATGTCAGCCTCTACACTGGGCATGGAACCTGCTTAAGATTTTCTCTCTCCCTCTGCCCCTTCCCCACCCCCATACCCCACTCTCACACTCACTCTCTTGTTCTTAAAAAAAAAAAAAGAAACAAGATGGGATTGGGAGGGAGACAAACTATAAATGACTCTTAATCTCACAAAACAAACTGAGGGTTTCTGGGGGGAGGGGAGTTGGAAGAAGGGGGAGTGGGGTTATGGACACTGGGGAGGGTATGTGCTTTGGTGAGTGCTGTGAAGTGTGTAAACCTGGCGAGTCACAGACCTGTACCCTGGGGATAAAAATATATTATACGTTTATAAAAAATAAAAAAATTTTTAAAAAATCATTTGTTGTGAAAGGTTGGGATGGGGGAGGAGTCATGAAGAGGTAGAGCAGAGAACTTTTAGTGCAATGGAAATACTCAAGATTATACCATAATGATGAATACATCTAATTATACACTTGTCCAAACCCACAGAATATAAAGCACCAAGAGTAAACCATAATGTAAGCTATGGTTTTGGGGTGATTATGATGTGTCAAGGTAGATTCATCAATTGTAACAGGGGTACACTGTGATAGGGGATGATAGTGGGAGAGTCTCTGAGTATATGAGGACAGGGGTATATGTGAACGCTGTACTTTCTGCTGAATTCTTCTGTGAATCTAAATCCACTCTAAAAAATAATCTATTTAAAAGAGCAAAAATGCCCAAAAGTATACAGTGCACTATTTCCTGTCCATCTCTGCCTCCAACTGTCCTTGTTCCCCCCACCTAACAGTTAAGAACTACCACATTTGTTTTTTAGATATCTGACTTTGTTTTTCGGATATCTGTCTTTACCTATATTTTTCCTTTTTCTTTTCTTTTCTTTTTTCTTTTTTTTTTTTTTTTAAGTAGGTTCCATACCTAGTGTGGAGCCCAGATGGGGCTTGAATTCAAGAGCCTGAAATCGAGACCAGAGCTGAGCTCAAGAGTTGGATGCTTAATTGACTGAGCCACCCAGGAGCTCCCTGTCCAGGGTTTCCTTAAGCAAAATAAGTAAATAAGAACCAGCATATACTACTCCCACCACTTACATAAAAACATCATAATGAGTGTTCTACACCTTGCTTTCCTCCATATCAATACACAGCAAGCCCCCTCTACATTTTTAACACCTGCCCATTATTCTACTATAGATGCACCATCCATTAATATATCCACTTTTAATATATACATTTATATGATTTCTTTCCAACACTTTGCCATTTCAAAAATGTAACATTTCACATCCAATTTCACATATAAATAAGTAAGTATCAGAAATATAATCTCAGAAATTGGCTACACTTACAATTTTGACAGATATGTTAGATTGGGGCTTTTCTTCTCATGGCTAAAATAAGCAACTCTTCAGTACAGACCCTCAAAGACTATTGGGCAAGTTACCTGGGGTACTATATACCCCAAAAGCATCCAGTCATTAATTTTAAGGTCAAAATCAAATACTGACAAGATGAAGAACAATACTCTAGGGGCAAAAAAGAGTCTAAATCACAGTCAAGAATGAGGAAATCCACAATCCTTATTGTTACTGGAAAAGTATAAGTTTGTGTATTTAATCAACTACCAATTAAGTTGGTGTAAAATCTTCTATAACTCAAATCCCCTTGATTTTATCTGAAAGCAAGAGCAGCAAATTAAAGAGAAAGCTACTCCACTTTACTTGCAGATTGTTTAAAAATCCACTCATGTTTCGTATGTTCAACTCAGTGCTTTGTGTTTTACATGCAGGAATTATAAGCAAATTGAAGACCAGGGTTAACATGCTATAAACTCTGATGAAAGCCAGTTAATATGAACTCATTTCTACAAGGACTCAATTGTAGATCACCCCCCAGGAAGAAAAGTCATGAGAAGTATACTAAGTACTTACTCACATTTTTATAAGTAATGTGTTCATAACCAGTTTTTATTATCTGTCAAAGAGATAAACAAAACATACATCTCTAATGTTTTTATTGAGAAGAGTGGTAATTTTATCTTCATTAACAGGGTAAAAATACAAGTTGACTTAGGGTTAGGAAGGAACCAAAAGGGTAATTGAGGTGCCAAAGGAAGAGTCAAAACTAGCACAATGCTATAAAGCAACAGCTAGAACAGGGAATGAAGAACAACCAAAGAAGGATTTGGATACAGTGTCACTGGCAGAGCTTTGCGGTTCACTGCTCTACTAAACAAAGTGTGTGCAGCAGAACAATTACTATCAAGGTGCAAAACTACTGGGGAAGAGTAAGTCTCATGAGGTCTAAGGGTTTTGTTTTCTTCATGGCATGTGCTCAGCGACTAGAACGTTTACCTGTACACAACCAGAGCTCCAGACATAACTGCCGAATAAAACACACTGAGTCTTCTTAGAATACTGAGGTTGCCCAATAGAGCACCCTAGAAGATCTCTAGGCATTCTTCCATAGTCCCAAATTATACTTTTGTGTTCTTCTTCACCAGAACTTTATCGTACCATTGCCCAGTCAATGCAAACAGTAAATCTAAACAATTTATACTAAAATGCAAAGGACTACCAGCAAAGTCTTTTCCCTACATACATAAATAAGGATATTCACAAACTCTAAATATAAAATACAAAAGCTGGTATTTCGAGTACTTAGGAGGAAACTGTGGATGGTGGGACAGAAAAGGCCTATTTTGACTTGCCTTAAATTTGTCTTAAAGAAAATGGGTTGTAAAAAGACTCTTTAAGCTCTAGATCTATTTCACCATAAGTGGCCAGGAGACGCTTTATCATTAATTAAATAAGAAAAGAAGAAATGAGAGGTGTGGCAGAAGGAAATGGAATTTGGCTCTTTGGGTAAAGGTATGAGCAGAGGAGAAATTACTTTCTTTTAAAGGTCAAATTTGCTGTCTACATACATAAAAAGAATCTGGTCTGTGAGAAATTAAGAATTGATACCATAAGAAAGTCAACTGGGGAAGGAATTAGCTGAACAGAATCTAGGGCCTTGCCACAAGCATAATCCCCTGACTTAACAAATGCAGTTAAGTGCAAATGAACCAGCTTTTCACAACTGCAAAATTATTCTAAACGAACCTTGGCATGTAGCAGTCATAAAAATAGTCTTAAAGCACAGGAATTGCTTTAACTACAGATTCTTTTAAAGGATCACTTAAGGAATCATTCTTTAAAAATCCTAAGATTATGGAAAATATAGTAAGTAAGGTTACTAAAACTCTGGAATGAGGCTCCTCCAGAAAGTCTTCCAAAGTAGACAACATAAATGCATAGAAATCTTAAATCATTTGGTCCTTATTCCTTTGGAAATCTAAAAAATAACTAGTATCTTCTTGGCAAAGTAAGGTGAAAACAAAAATACAAACATTAGAAATATAAGTGACAGAAAATCTAGCATGTGGCACCCCCACAGAAGATCCATCATTAACTGTAAAGGAGTATGCTAAGACTCTGGTTATGTCCAAGTCCCACTATGTAAAATAAGCCCTTTTCGTCAAAGAAGGAGCTTATCTGAAAGTATATTTGCCACTGCTTTGAGAGCAAGTCTTTGGAGGCTATGACACACAAGTCTCTCTTTTTGTTTTAATTTATTTATTTTCAGCATAACAGTATCATTATTTTTTCACCACACCCAGTGCTCCATGCAATCCGTGCCCTCTATAATACCCACCACCTGGTACCCTGACCTCCCACCCCACCCCCGCCACTTCAAACCCCTCAGATTGTTTTTCAGTGTCCATAGTCTCTCATGATTCACCTCCCCTTCCAATTTACTCCAACGCCCTTCTAACTCCCCATGTCCTCCATGCTTTTTGTTATGCTCCACAAATAAGTGAAACCATATGATAACTGACTCTCTCTGCTTGACTTATTTCACTCAGCATAATCTCTTCCAGTCCTGTCCATGTTGCTACAAAAGTTGGGTATTCATCCTTTCTGATGGAGGTATAATACTCCATAGTGTATATGGACCACATCTTCCTTATCCATTCATCCATTGGAGGGCATCTTGGTTCTTTCCATAGTTTGGCGACCATGGCCATTGCTGCTATAAACATTGGGGTACAGATGGCCCTTCTTTTCACTACATCTGTATCTTTGGGGTAAATACCCAGTAGTGCAATGGCAGGGTCATAGGGAAGTTCTATTTTTAATTTTTTGAGGAATCTCCACACTGTTCTCCAAAGAGGCTGCACCAACTTGCATCCCCACCAACAGTGGAAGAGGGTTCCTCTTTCTGCACATCCTCTCCAACACATGTTGTTTAATTTTGGCCATTCTAACTGATGTAAGGTGATATCTCAATGTGGTTTTAATTTGAATCTCCCTGATGGCTAGTGATGATGAACATTTTTCATGTGTCTGATAGCCATTTGTATGTCTTTACTGGAGAAGTGTCTGTCCATATCTTCTGCCTATTTTTTGATATGATTGTCTGTTTTGTGTGTGTTGAGTTTGAGGAGTTCATTATAGATCCTGGGTATCAACCTTTTGTCTGTACTGTCATTTGCAAATATCTTCTCCCATTCTGTGGGTTGCCTCTTTGTTTTCTTGACTGTTTCCTTTGCTGTGCAGAAGCTTTTGATTTTGATGAAGTCCCAAAAGTTCATCTTCGCTTTTGTCTCCTTTGGAGACATATCTTGAAAGAAGTTGCTGTGGCTGATATAGAAGAGATTACTGCCTATGTTCTCCTCTAGGATTCTGATGGATTCCTGTCTCACATTGAGGTCTTTTATCCATTTTGAGTTTATCTTTGTGTACGGTGTAAGAGAATGGTCGAGTTTCATTCTTCTACATATAGATGCCCAGTTTTCCCAGCACCATTTATTGAAGAGACTGTCTTTTTTCTACTGTATATTTTTTCCTGTTTTGTCGAAGATTATTTGACCATAGAGTTGAGGGTCCATATCTGGGCTCTCTACTCTGTTCCACTGGTCTATGTGTCTGTACCATGCTGTCTTGGTGATCACAGCTTTGTAGTAAAGCTTGACATCAGGTAATGTGATGCCCCCAGTTTTATTTTTGTTTTTCAACATTTCCTTAGTGATTCTGTCCCCAAATCAGGCAAAGACCCCACCAAAAAAAAAAATTTCAGACCAATATCCCTGATGAATATGGTTGCTAAGATTCTCAACAAGATCCTAGCTAACAGGATCCAACAGTACATTAAAAGATTATCCACCATGACCAGGTGGGATTCATCCCTGGGTTACAAGGATGGTTCAACATTCGCAAATCAATCAATGTGATAGAACAAATTAATAAGAGAAGAGAGAACCACATGGTCCTCTCAATTGATGCAGAAAAAGCATTTGACAAAATCCAGCATCCGTTCCTGATTAAAACGCTTCAAAGTATATGTTTATAAAAAATAAAAAATTTTAAAAAAGGGGGGGTTCCCAAATTTTTCTGTAGTTTAAAAAAAAAAAAAAAAGCACTAGGACCTTACTTGAAAATGAAACTAAAATTAAAATGAACTGGAATTTAAAAAAAAAAAAACTTCAAATATAGGGATAGAAGGAACATTCCTGAACTTCATCAAATCTATCTATGAAAGACCCACAGCAAATATCATTCTCAATGGGAAAAAGCTTGCGTCCTTCCCGTTGAGAACACGACAAGGATGCCCACTCTCACCACTCTTGTTCAACATAGTATTAGAAGTCCTAGCAATAGCAATCAGACAACAAAGGGAAATAAAAGGTATCCAAATTGGTAATGAAGAAGTCAAACTCTCTCTTTGCAGATGACATGATTCTTTATATGGAAAACCCAAAAGACTCCACCCCCAAACTACTAGAACTCATACAGCAATTCAGCAACGTGGCAGGATACAAAGTTAATGTACAGAAATCAGTGGCTTTCTTATACACTAACAATGAAAATACAGAGAGAAATTAGAGAATTGATTCCATTTACTATAGCACCAAGAACCATAAGATACCTGGGAATAAACCTAACCAAAGAGGTAAAGGATCTGTACTCGAGGAACTACAGAACACTCATGAAAGAAATTGAAGAAGACACAAAAAAGATGGAAGACCATTCCATGCTCTTGGATTGGAAGAATAAACATTGTTAAAATGTCTATACTGCCTAGAGCAATCTATACTTTTAATGCTATTCTGATCAAAATTCCACTGGTATTCTTCAAAGAGCTGGAGCAAATAATCCTAAAATGGAATCAGAAGAGACCACACAAGTCTCTTTACTTCTAACTAATCACTATGACTGCAATTCACTCATAAAAGCTCTGCCAGGTGGACTCCAGGTTAAGCTTCTGAATAAATGCCCTGCTTTCCATAGGTACAACAATTCACATTATATGAGGGCTGTTTGTTTGCACTGTAAGTTCTCTGATGTCTTTGTATTTTATTCATCGAGGTATTCCCAGTACCTGGAACTTTGCTTGTCATTCTTAATAAACGTGAGGGGCAAGGAAAGAAGGGGGAGGGAATAAATCCCCCTTTAGGCAGAATGCCTCAATGTGAGCCACAGTATACTTCCATAATGTTGAGCTTCCTCCCCAGATAGGTGCCATAACACCTGTCTTGGGCTTTACCTGACCCCAGATCTTCATAACCACAATTATTGGGCAAGATGTGATGCATTCTACAAGATTTCTACACCAGGTCCTTGGTATAATAGTATGAGCAATATCTCCAATTTTAAAGAGTATATATGATGTAGGGAAAACTTAGACCAAAGTCAAATGTCAAAATCAAGGGAGCTGAAGCATGGAGAAGTCTGGAGGGTGGTAGGAAGGTAAAGGAGTCCTAAAGCAGAACAGATTGTATCCACCTTTTTATGCAGTACCTGAGGCAGCCCACTGGACTATGTTACAAGCAGTTACAGGACAGATGCAAAGTAGACATGAATATTCATCCCATAAATGACTCTTGAGCAGTAATTTCTTGGCAGGCACAGAGCTAGATTCTTTTAGGGTAAGGAGATAAATCAGAGACAACAATTGCTATAGTGTACCAACCCAAAAGAGAAACAATGTTTCATTCATACAAAACCATAATGCACAGAACAGAAAAATTTTTATGAGAAGCACAGAGAATTTGATGTAAGCATTCAAAGGAGAATTTGAGAATTCTTTCATTCACCCTGTATTCACTTGGTGCCTACCTACTGCGTAGCAATGGCTGATCTAGTTGTCATAGATGCAGGGGGAATCATGACTGACTAAGTCCCTGACCTGAACCTAAGTTCTAGTGCGCTGGATAGAAAGTTCAGAAATAAATAAATAATTTCAGGAAATACCTTGAAGAAAATGAAGCAGATTTTGTGGTTATAGACCACAGTTGATACAATTTTAAATTAGATGGTCAGGAAGGGCCTAACAAGGCAGTATTGCCAAAAACCATAATGAATGAACAGTACACGTGAAGATCCAGAAGGAATTGGCCAAGAAATAACCAGTGACTTCCTCTATGGCAGAAAGTCTTAACATGTTCAAGGAAGACCAACAGCAGGGGGTAGTGCTAAGACATGGAACTGGAGCTGGGGCCAGGTCATGTCAGGCCTTGTAGACATGAGGGTAACTCCATAACAGGGGCCATGTGTGCAGGGCTTCAAAATGTTCCTGTCTCCTGTTATCAACTCCTGTTATTTCAGGATAGTATATCTCTTAAAATTCATGAGCCAATATTGATATATTACCTTAAGTGCAAAGCTTATTCAGGTTTTCTTCCTTTTTTAGCCTATTGAGCCTTTTCTGCTCCAGGAACCAATCCAGGTATCACATGCCCCTCTTAGTCTCCTCTTGGCTATGACAGTTTCTCAGGCTTTTCTTCAGTTTTGATGCCATAGGCTGTTTTAAGGATTACTGGCCAGGAGTATTGCATGGTTCTCCTCTACTGAAATTTTTCTGATGTTTTCTCATGATTAGACTGAGTTTGTGGACTTAACACAGAGGTAAAGTGCCATTTTCATCATATCATATCAAGGGTACATGTTATCAGTATGACTTATTACAGTTGATGTTGACCTTGACCACCAGGCTCAAATAGTGTTTGCCAGGCTTCCCCCATATAAAGTTACTCTTTGTCCCAGAACCCCTTTCCCGTACTATAGTCTTTGGAGGGGTGCTCCATGAGCAGCCCACTCTTGAATGAGGAATTACATGTCCTCTTCTTTAGGGTGGAATACATAAATTTTTTGGAATTCTCCTGGATGGAGCATTTGTCTCTTCTCCACCATTTATTAATTTAGTCAATCATTTACTTAGTATGGATCGTGAATATTTATTTAAGTTGGGTTATAGCATTCAGGAGCTCTTTGAGTAGGTTCCTGTGCCCTTATGACATAGACTCATTAATTGTCAGTCTGTTTGTTTTGTGAGGATGGGGAAGGAGGTGCAACTTCTTATTCCTGGTACTACACAACACTCCGGGCTCATTTTGTATGTTTCCTGACCCAGGCCTAGAATCAGCCATTTCTCCCAGGTGTTCTTATTCCTCTTATTGGAGAATGGTATTAGAAATCAGATCTGGGCACTAGATGTGTTCCTAAACTCTACTATATTTTAACACTGGATCTTCCTTTTCCCTCTGCTTGTAAATAATTTATCTAATGTTTCACCTATTGAAGAATATGCTGCTTTTCCTCTAATATCCAATATTCTCCTTTCACCCAATTTCCACCCCAAACTGCATTTTTTTCAATTGCTGACCAAAACAAGCTATATCAAATACTATACACAACAAGAAAAAAATCACTATCCATTGATTACAAAACTGGGCCAAAAATGCTACCATGTTGTGTTGAGTCTCCCTAAAAAACTGGACTCAATGGGAAGAACTGAATAATCTTGGAACCACTTTATATCTCACTAATGTAATAAGCTCAAAACTAGTTCAGAGGTATCTGAATCTTCCAAGCAGACTGAGACTGGAACAGAGGAATTTCAGTGAACACAGAAAGCAGAAAGTTAATACATTAGAAAAGCTGCTATTACCATTTTGAATTGTACAATGCAATTTCTGTCTTTATCTTTTAAATTCTACAGAACTATAAAAACAATCAGCCATCACTTAATGAATTTCATTACATAACAAATGCCTTTAGGCAAGAATCTTCCTTTAATCCTAATTGTCATAGTCGTATCTATGAATATTACTTTCTAAATTATTGGTCTTGGATAATAAGTAATCTTTATGATCATTTTTTATAAACCCTTAAGATTTATGTCATTATTTCTCTCTAGTTTAATAAGTGTAATTATAAGATATATTCAGCATAATCTGAGTCACAACTGTCAGTTCATTTCAAAGTGGCTGAAACTGATGCTTATCTTCCTCTCCATAGACATTAAAAAGCTGGCAGGGAAATGAGTAATAATGTTACTGGTTGATTTGCTTTCTTTCTTTCTCTTTCATTTTTAAAGATTTTTATTTATTTATTTAACAGAGAGAGAGAGAGAGATCACAAGTAGGCAGAGAGGCAGGCAGAGAGAGAGGGGGAAGCAGGCTCCCTTCTGAGCAGAGAGTCCGATGTGGGGCTCAATCCCAGGACCCTGAGATCATGACCTGTGCTGAATGAAGGCAGAGGCTTAACCCACTGAGCCACCCAGGTGCCCCTTTCTCTTTCATTTGAAAGATATTCTTATTGTATATGAGATGCTGGATTGACAATTCATTCTTTTAGCATTTCTGTCTTGCCTCATTTTGATCAAATCTGCTTTGATTCTTTCGTTCTTTTATATAAAATGTGTCTTTTTTCTCTAGCAATTCTGGAGATGTTTTGTTTTGTTTTGTTTCCATTTGACTATGGGGTGTGCGTGTGTGTGTGCGTGTGTGTGTGTGTGTTATATTTTTCTTGTTTTATCTTTACTGAGCTTTTTAGAACTGTTATTTGGTATCTATCATTAATTTTAGAAAATCATTTGCCGCTATCTTTTCAAATATTTTTTTTTCTATCTTGTTTACTGTCTTCTCATCCTGGGACTCTAATCACATATATGTTGTAAAGCTTAATACTGTCCGAAAGCTCTTTGGAGGCCCAGTGCTGTTGCTTTTGTTCTTCCTTCTTTCTCTCTGTGTTGCAGTCTAGGAAATTTGCTTTGAGCTCTATTCAAGTTCAGTGATTATTTCTTCAACTGTATCAGCTCTACCAATGAACTCTCAAAGGCACTTTTCACCCCATTCACTATGTTTGCCACTCTAATGTTTTCCTTTTGTTTTTCTTTTAAAGATTTTATCTATTTATTTGACAGAGAGAGAGAGAGAAAGACAGTGAGAGAGGGAACATAAGCAGGGGTAATGGGAGAGGGAGAAGCAGGCTCCCTGCTGAGCAGGGAACCCAATGCCAGGACCCAATGATCCCAGGACTCTGGGATCATGACCTGAGCCAAAGGCAGGCGCTTAATGACTGAGCCACCCAGGTGCCTGTGTTTTCCTTTTATTTTTTCTTATCATTTCCACCCCTATACTAAAATTCCTCATCTGTTCATGTATATCGCTTACTTTCTTCATAAGAACCTATAACATATTGAACACTGCTGCTTTACTTTTTATTTTTGTTTCTAACTTACATCAAGTCTAAATTTTTTATTGCTTTCCTTACTGTTAGACATACAGGCTCACAAATTTTTTTAATTGAGGTATAGCTGATACATAACATTAGCTTTAGGTGTACAACATAAGGATTTGATATTTGCATATACTGTGAATGATCAACGTAATAAGACTAATTAACATCTACCGCCATAGTTAAAAATTTTTCTAGTGATGATGACTTTCAAGATCTCTCTTAGTAACTTTTAAATATGGGACATAATATTATTAATGGTAGTCATCATGCTGTATATTATATCCCTATCATTTAATATTTTATAACTGGAAGTTTGTACTTTTTGTTCTCATTCATCCATTTCTCCCATCTACCCACTCACTGCCTCTGGAAACCATCAATCTGTTCTCTGTATCTATGAACTTGGTTTGTTACTTTTTTTTAATTCCACATATAAGAGGGATCAAACAATATTTGTCTTTTCTCTCTGACTTATCTCACGTAGAATAATGTCCCTCAAGGTAAATCCATGGGATCTGTCCATTTTTTTATTTTACTGTTTTTTAATTTTATTGTTTTTTATTTTAATTCCAGTATAGTTAATATACAGTGTTATATTTGTTTTGGTTGTACAATACCATGATTCAACAATTCTATACATTACTCAGTGTTCATCGTAATAAATTTACTCTTTAATCCCCACACCTATTTCACCCATCCCTCCACTCACCTTCCTTCTGGTTACCATCAGTTTGTTCTGCATAGTTAAGAGTCTGTTTCTTGGTTGTCCTTGCTCTTTCTTTTTATCCTTTGTTCATATTTTGTTTCTTAAATTCCATGTATGAGTGAAATCATATGATATTTGTCTTTATCTGACTGACAGCATTATATTCTCTAACTCCATCTATGTTGTGGCAAATGACAAAATTTCATTATTTTTATGGCTAAATAATATTCCTCTGTGCGTGTGCGTGTGTGTGTGTGTGTGTGATAACTTTATACATTCATCTATCAATAGACACTTAAGTTGCTTCTATATCTTGGCTATTACAAATAATGTTGCAATAAATATAGAGATGTACATAATTTTTTGAAATAGTGTTTTCATTTTCTTTGGATAAATATTCAGCAGTGGGGGAGCCTCTGTGGCTTAGTGGGTTGAGCCTCTGCCTTCGGATCAGGTCATGATCTCAGGATCCTGGGATCAAGTCCCGCATCAGGTTCTCTGCTCAGCAGGAAGCCTGCTTCCTCCTTTCTCTCTCTGCCTGCCTCTCTGTCTACTTGTGATCTCTATCAAATAAATAAATAAAAGTAAAATCTTTAAATAAATAAATAAATATTCAGCAGTGGAATTACTGGATCATATGATAATTATATTGTCAATATTTTGAAGAATTTCCATACTATTTTCCACAGTAGCTGCAACAATTTGCATTTCCACCAACAGTGCCCAACGGTTCCCTTTTTTCCATATCCTCACCAACACTTGTTATTTCTTGTGTTTTTTATTTTAGCCATTCTGGCAGTTGTAAGGTGGCATTTCACTGTAGTTCTGATTTGCATTTACCTGATGATTAATGATGTTAATTGTGTCTGTTGGTCATCTGTATGTCTGGAATTTTCATGTGTCTCTTGGTCATCTGTATGTCTGGGATTTTCTATTTCTTCATGATATGGTCTTTGAAGGTTGTATATGATGTATGTTTACAAGAAATTTCTCATTTCTTCTAAGTTGCTGAATTCACTGGTATACAATTAATTGTTCATAGTAGTCTCTGGTAATCTTTTGTATTTCTATGGCATCATTGTATCATCTCTTTCATTTTTTATTTTATTTACTTGCATCCTCTCTTTTTCTTACCGTGTTTAGCTAGATTTGTCAGTTCTGTTTATCCTTTCAAAGAACTAGCACTTACTTTCACTGATTTTTTTCTATTGTTTTCTTAGTCTCTATTTCATTTATTTCAGCTTTGATCTTTGTTATTTCCTTCCTTCTACTAACTCTGGGCTTCATTCTTTCTTCTTTCTCTAGTTCCTTGAGATATAAAGTTAGGCTGTTTACTTGAGATTTTTTTTTTCTTTTGCTTCTTGAGGTTGGCATGTATCACTGTGAACTTTCCTCTTAGAACTGCTTTTGGTGCAACCCATAAGTTTTTGTAGGTTGTGTTTCCATTTTCATTTGTCTCAAGGTATTTTATTTCTTCTTGATTTTTTTCATTGGCTCACTGTTCAGTAATATGCTTAATCTCTACATATTTGCAAATTTTCCAGTTTTCTTCTTTTAATTGATAACTAGTTTCATTCCACTGTAGTTGGAAAAGACGCCTGATACAATTTCAACCTTCTTAAATTTATTAAGACTTGTTTTGTGCCCTAAAATACGATCTGCACTGGAGAATGTTCCATGTGCACTTCAGAAGAAAGTGTATTCTGCCCTTTTGGACAAAATGTTCTGTATATATAAGTCCATTTGGCCTAATGTGTCATTTAAAACTGATGTTTCTGGTAGTAATCAAAAAACTCCCAACAAACAAATGTCCAGCACCAGATGGCTTTATGCACAAATTCCACCAAACATTTAAAAAAGAGATGATATCTATTCTTTTCAAACTATTCCACAAAATAGAAAAGGAAGGAAAACTTCCAAATTCATTATATGAGGCTAGCATTAACTTGATACCAAAACCAGATAAAGATGCCACTATAAAAGATGACTATAAAAAAGACTATCTGATGAACACAGATACAAAACTTCTCAGTAAAATGCCAGGAAATCAAATCTGACAATATATTAAAAAAATCATTCACCATGATCAAGTGGGATTTGTTCCTGGGTTCCAAGGGTGGTTCAATATTCACAAACCAAACAGAATGATAGATTACATTAATAAAAGAAAGAAAAATAACCATATGTACATTTCAAAAGATGAAGGAAAAGCATTTGACAAAGTACAATGTCCATCCATGACAAAAACACTCAATGGGGGTGCCTGGGTAGCTCAGTGGATTAAACCTTGCTTTCAGCTCAGGTCATGATCTCAGGGTCCTGGGATCAAGGCCCACATCAGTCTCTCTGCTCAGCAGGGAGCCTGCTTCCCCCTCTCTCTGCCTGCCTCTCTGCCTATTTGTGATCTGTCAAGTAAATAAATAAAATCTTAAAAAACCAAACAAACAAACAAACCCTCAACAAAGTAGGTGTAGAGGGAACAAACCTGAACATAATAAAGCCCATATATGAAATCGCACAGCTAGTATTATCCTCAGTGGGAAAAAACTGAGACCTTTTCCTGTATGGTCAGGAACAAGATGGATGTCCACCCTCACTACTTTTATCCAACATAGCACTGGAAGTCTTAGCCACAGCAATCCGACAACAAAAAGAAATAAAAAGTATCCAAAGCAGCTAGGAAGAAGTCAGATTTTCACTATTTGTAGATGATATGATAGTATGTATAGAAAATTTGAAAAATGCCACCAAAACACTGCTAGAAGTGATACACAAATTCAATCAAGTCGCAGGATACAAAGTCAATGTACAGAAATCGGTTGCATTTCTATATATCAATAAGCAGCAGAAAGAGAAAGTAAGAAAAGAATCCCATTTACAATTGTACCCAAAATAATAAAATAGACAAGAATAAACTTAATCCAAAGAGGTGGAAGACCGGTACTCTGAAACCTATAAAACACTAATGAAAGAGGACACAAAAAATAGAAAAACATTCCACACTCATGGATTAGAATAATATTTATTGTTTAAATGTCTATATTACCCAAAGTAATTAACACATTAAATGTAATTTCTATCAAAATACCAGTGGCATTTTTCACAGAACTAGAACAAACAATGCTAAAATCTGTATGGAACCACAGAAGACTCTGAAGATTTATAGAAATCTTGAAAAAGAAAAACAAAATTGAAGGTATCACAATTCCAGACTTCAAGTTATAGCACAAAACTTTAGTAATCAGAACAGTATGGTATTAGCAAAAAAATGAACACATTGATCAGTAGAACAGCAAAGAAAGCCCAGAAATAAGCTCACAATCATATAGTCAATTAATATTTGATAAAGAAGGCAAGAATATGCAATGGGAAAAAGATAGTCTCTTCAACAAATGGTATTGAGAAAAACTGGACAGCTACATGTAGAAGAATGAAACTGGACCACTTTCTATACTATGCACAAAAATAAACTCAAAATGAAACAAGGACCTAAATGTGAGACCTAAAACCACAGAAATCCTAGAAGACAATATAGGCTGTAATTGCTCTGATATCAGCCATAGCAACAGTTTTCTAGATATGTCTCCTGAGGCAAGGAAAAGAAAAGCAAAAGGAAACTATTGGGACTACTTCAAAATAAAAAGTTTCTGCACAGCAAAAGAAACAATCAGCAAAATTAAAAGGCAACCTACAGAATGGGACAAGATATTTGCAAGTGACATATTTGATAAAGGGTTAGTATCAAAAATATGTAAAGAACTTTAAAAACTCATCACCCCAAAAACCAAATTTAATTTAAAACATGCAGAAGACATGAACAGACAATCTTCCAAAGAAGGCATAGAGATGGCCAATAGACATATGAAAAGATGCTCAGCCTCACTTACTATCAGGGACATGCAAATCAAAACTACAATGAGATAACACCTCACACCTGTCAGAATGGCTAAAACCAACAACACAAGAAACAACAGGTGTTGGCAAGAATGTGGAGAAAAAGGAGCACTCGTGCTCTACTGGTGGAATGCAAACTGGTACAGCCACTCAGAAAAACAATATGAAGTTCCTCAAAAAATTAAAAACAGAACTACCCTAAGGGTCCAGCAATGGCACTACTGGGTATCTACTTAAAGAATACAAAAATAGTAATTCAAAAGGATAGGTGTACCCCAGTGTTTATAGCAGCATTATTTACAATAGCTAAATTATGGAAGCGGCCCAAAAATCTATCGATAAATAAATGGATAAAGAAAATGTAGTGTATGTTTACACACACACACACATATATACATACCATGAAATATTACTCAGCCATAAAAAAGTATGAAATCTTGCTATTTGCAACACGGGTGGAGTTAGAGTATAATTTATTCACTCACATGTGGAGTTTAAGAAACAAAACAAATGAGCAAATGAGGGGGAAAAAAGAAAAAGAGGAGCAAATCAAAAAATAGTCTCTTAACTAGAGAAAATGGTCATCAGAAGTGAGGTGAGTGGGGATAAGGGATTAAGGAATACACTGGTTGTGATGAGCACTGGGTGATGAATGTTGAATCACTTTTTGTACACCTGAAACTAATACAACACTGTATGTTAACTAACTGTAATTTAAATGAAAACTTAATTTTCTTTAAGTAATGTTTCCTTATTTATTTTTGGTCTGGATGATCTACCAATTGATGTATGTATTAAATTCTCCTATTATTGCATTGCTATTTCCCATAAGACCTGTTAATATTTGCTTCATATATTTAGGTGCTCCTATGTTAGGTGCATAAATAACTATAAATGTTTTATATCCTCTTTTGGATTAACCCTTTTATCATTATGTCCTTCTTTGTCTCTTACTACAGTCCTTGTTTTAAAGTCTATTTTATCTGATATAAGTAGAATTACCCCAGATTTTCTTTTCTTTCTTTTTTTTTTTTTCCATCCTTCACTTTCAGACTGTGTATATCCTTATACATGAACTGAGTTTTTTGGAAGCAACACACAGGTGGGTCTTGTTTTTTTATGCATTCAGCTACCCTGTCTTTTGATTGGAAAATGTGGTCCATTTACATTTAAAGTAAATATTAATAAGAATGCATTTATTGCCATTATGTTATGTTAATTGTTTCCTGGCTGTTTGTATCCTCTGTGCCTTCTTGTCTTGCCTTCTTCTTTTGTGGTTTGATAACTTTCTTTATTGCTATGCTTAGATTCCTTTCTCATTACCTTTGGTGCTTCTACTATAGGTTTTTCCTTTGTGGTTACCATGAGGCTTACATTTAATGATGACAGTTATTTTAAATTCTCTGATGTTGTAACATCTGGGTCAAATCTGTGTCTGGCTCTATTGACTGCTTTGTTTCTTTGCTTTACCTGGCTTGTGTGTCTCCATTAATTGCTGGATGAAAGCCAGGCATCCTACATAGAACAGGAGAGACAGAGGTAAATATAGTATTTATGCCTGGAAATGATCGTGTCTCTGCTCTGTTAACCTTAAGTGTGGGGAGATGATTCAGTCAACACAGGAGCTGAGACTCAGTATGGGTTTTATGGTTAACTATGGTTACCCTCTGGGCATTATAGGCTTCATATGGCTTTACTGTTATCTCCTACTTAAGGTGGGGCTGGTTGGCCAGATAATTTAACTACCTGCTCTACCCTCAGCTTTTGATCTTCCCTTTGAGCCACAGAGAGGGTCTTTCTCCATATTCTTCTCCTTTCCCAGAAGTAGACTACTGTCAGTCACTCAGTTCTTGTGAAACTGGTGTGTGCGTGTGTGCATGTATGTGTTTAAGACAACATTCTTTTGTTCTAGTTCAACCTCAGTCTCAGGCAGGATTTATATGTCTGGTGCTAGGGTCTTTGCAGTAATCTTGTTCTTCCCCCAATTTTAGGGATTCTTTTTTTTTTTTTTTAAGATTTTATTTATTTGAGAGAGAGAGAATGAGAGTGAGAGCATGAGAAGGGGAAGGGTCAGAGGGAGAAGGAGACTCCCTGCCTAGCAGGCAGACCGATGGGGAACTCGATCCCGGGATTCCAGGATCATGACCTGAGCCGAAGGCAGTTGCTTAACCAACTGAGCCACCAAGGCGCCCCAATTTTAGGGGTTCTAATGGTCCAACTGGAGAATATTTTCCTGTCCCTCCTCTGGAGGCGTGGGGGTTTTTCCTGTTCTAGTGCCCCAGCTAAAACCAATCTTCACCTGTGCCCTGAGGCTACAAGTTTCACTATCCTTCCCCAGGAGCTTAAAACTTTTGTTCCATCATAAGGGTAGAGATTAGCTGCCACTCCCATGCTAGCACGCATTCATCACTTAGCACTTTTTAAAGAAAATTTGAGCGTAATTCTTCTCACCAATTTATATAGTATCCAGTATTTCCATAGATAAAGAACCATCTTGTCCCATCTATATTTAGAGAAGCATGACTTTCCTTAGATTTCAGGCTAGTTATGACTTAAATTCTCTGATGGATTTAAAAAACAGTTATGATTTTGTGGACTACCTGGCTTTTCATTGTTGTAAGCACAAGGGTAGTACTCTTTCCAGCTTCCTACATCCTAGAAGAACCCTGTTCTTAGGAATTTTGGGTTTTATTGACAGGGAAGCTTTTGACACTTCTAACACACTTATACATATACATCATGTCAACTTGCTAATTAGAATTATGTTGAAAAGTACTTGGGACTCAGTTAAAATGCTACCCCTTAGATATCATCTTAACTAAATGGGTTTTGCAAAGGAAAAACATCTCACATTTGATACCAAGCTTCTCATTTCAGAGTTAACAGACCTCCTAGAGATACACAGTTGCATCATAGGAAAACGTAAAGCAAGTATAGAAATGTGCTTGTATTTTTTCCAATAAGTTGGAAGAGGACAACACAATGGGAACCAAGAAAAACAGAGAAAAAAAAAAAAAGACAAGAATTAGTAATATTACAAGGATACCACTCACCATTCCTATAGCACAGGCTTCCAATCCTATACTAATTATACTAGAACATTGTTTTGCGCACTTATCTTCCCTCTTTGGTTCTAGTTTAAGAAGAATACAGCATAGCCTAAAAATCATTTGTGGTACTTTCCATCATTAAGTCTTTACCTATTTTTCCTAGTACTGTCATTTTTAGATTTCTTCAAAGTTTGTGGAAGAAAGAATGGCTAAGAGATTTGGTGTGACTTGTGTGAAATAATAACTCGTTCATTTGACACATTAAGGAAAGCACTGTAGACCTCCAAATAAATACCTGGTGGAGAGTTATGAACTGCTAAAAGCTTCCAACGGATCATATATCAAAGCATTCACTAGAACAATCAATATTGAAATATCAGCTTCACAACGTTGTAGCACTGCATCACTGGAAAATTATCTAATCCATGTTATATGTATAAAGGTCAAACAAAAGCCAAAAACAAGATAATTCAGCAAATATGAACAAAGGTATGATTAACAGATTCCAGCATTTGCACAAATGCACACAAATGAATCTTTTCAGAAAATAAATAGATTTTTAAATCTTCACACAGAATAAGTCAGAGTATAAATGTGGGATCTTTTTAGATAGAAGCTCATGTTCACCCTGGCAGAAACCTGTACGTCAACAGAATGACAGAAAATGAAAGAGGAAGAGAGAGGCCCTTCTGAATGCTTCCATTGGGGCCCTGGCCTGTGATTCCTCTGGACAGCCCTGGAGCCACAGGAGCCCCCATCAATCTCTTTGCAAACCAAGACATAAGAGTTAAGATATTTGGCACATAGGGTAGAAATGCCAATAAGAGAACAAACAGGGAGGCAAAAGTATGGAAAAAAGAAAAAGAATAGGAAAAATTAAGAAGGACAGAAAGGAAACCAAGGAAGATTGAAAAATCAATTAGGGAAGCATCTGTTAGGTCTCAGCTCTTCTTAACCACACACTATTGATTCAATGAAAGTGGTACTATCACTCTCATTTTCCGAGGACAAACCTGAGCTCTGAAACCTATACTGAGATGATGTGGGCAAATGTCACTTTGAGAGAGACACAATTATGTGTTAAGGAAGAAAATGTAATGAGATCTGTAATACAGTTTTCAAATTTTTGGCAAAAAAAAAAAAAATCTCCCCATTCAGGAGGTGTATTTCTATAGCAAAGTCAGGCAAAAGGAGGCAAACAAGGTGGGGGTGGGGCACCAAAGACCAAGATCAGGAATTAAGATTAACAGCAGGGTTTATGCTTTTCAGATAGAACTCAGGGCAAAGTAAACTGAAATCCAATTTTCCCTGTTCTTCTAACTAAACCTTTTGCCTTTTCTCGCTCTACAGTTCCCTTTAATACACACACAGCTTCTAAGTACTCTGGGAAAAGCCATCCATGAAACACATCCAATATGCAAATAAAAGCTTTAGGAGTTTTACTGGTCATCCATGAAGCAAATCCAATATGCAAGTAAAAGCTTTGGGATTTTTAGCAGAAAATGACTGACAACAAATAACAGTGCCAGAAACCATGTCTACATCTTTAAAGCACCTTTACCTACTCTTCCTCTCTTATGACAAGTAATTTTGAAGTTCCAGGAAAAAAACACCTGTATACAACTTAAAGAACTCTGTCATAAGCTCATTCTTCCCAAACAGATACTAACATTACCCAGTCACATGCAGGGATATTTCCTTGGCTTTAAAAGCAATCCCCAAATTATGACTCAACTAAATTTGCAAGGCAGAGTACTTGAAATTTAGAATTCATTCTCCTTTTAAAACAAGGTTGTAAATAGTTGTTAAAAGCTCAAGTCAGCCAACACAGCTTACAACTCACAATGTAACTGAGAAGGCAATGTTATTTTAATTATCAGTTCATGGCACCATGTCTATCTCAGGAAAGATATTCAGATCATAAGTAGATGTTTATTTTATTTTCTTACTTTTTTGTATACAGTTGACCCTTGAACAGTGGGTTTAAACTGGACACATATCCACTTAACAGATTTGTTTAATATAGTACAATACTGTAAATGTATTTTCTCTTTCTTATGATTTCCTAATCATGTTTCTTTTCTCTAGCTTAATTTATTATAAGAATACAGCATATAATACATATCACATGCAAATACATGTTAATTGTTTAGGTTACTGGTCAACAGTAGGTTAGTAGTTAGGTTTTGGGGGAGTCCAAAGTTATACATGGGTTTTTGACTGCATGAGGGGTCACTACCACTAATTTCCACATTGTTCAAGAGCCAGCTATATTTGAAATATTTCTTAACCAAAAACAGATAATTAATTCCATAAATATTTATTGAATCCCTGACAAATTAAAAAAAAAATCTGGTATGCACTATGGGGGGATACAAAAGTTTAAAAAAGAGAGAGAGAGAGAGAGAGAGAGAAGGAGAGAGAAAGAGAGAGACAACTTTCTAAAGAAGGAAGACATACGCAATGTAAAGTGTATTAGACCATAGCAGTAATACAATGTCCAAAAAGAAGTTCCTGGGGGGAGGGGGGTTGGGAGAAGGGGGGTGGGGTTATGGACATTGGGGAGGGTATGTGCTTTGGTGAGTGGTGATTCACAAACCTGTACCTCTGGGGATAAAACTACATGTTTATAAAAAATAAAAAATTTAAAAAAAAAGAACTAAAAAAATAGTCAATCCATTCTAACAAGGAATAATGTGCTGATGTTTAAAGAAGTCACAAATTCCTCCATCCCTGTGTGTACATTCCTTTGCAATATGACATGGCTGCTGTTTCCATCAAGAGCGGAATCTCTTCTCCCACACCTGAATCTGGGTTGACCTACTGACTTGCTTTGACCTAGTATGTGAAAGAATTGCCACCATGTGATATTTGGGCCTGCAGCTTCTGCCCTCCCTTTCTTGCAGCCCTGAGACTGCCATGTAAAGAAGCCTGGGCCAGTTCCCTTGAGGATGAGAAAGGGGGCAGAGCTGAGGGCCAACAGCAAACTACCAGACATGTGAGTGAGGTAATGGTAGGCCATCCATCTCCAGATAAGCCACCAGATGAATAAACACATATGACTGACCCCAGGCAAGCTCAAAAGAAGAAACATCGAGCTGAGCCCAGCCCAATTAGGATTCCATGATTTTTCTAACAAAACAGTGATCACATGAAATGTTTGTTGATTTAAGCACAAAATTTGGGGGTGTTTTGTTATGCAGCAATAGACACCTAAGGTAAATACAAAAATATGTCCCCACCTCTCATTGGCATCAAAAAGAAAAGGCAAAGACAGTCTTTGCTACTATTATCTAGTTAATTCTGCATATCTTCATAAGGCAAATAGATAGATCAATTCATACTGATTTCAAGAGCCATACTAAGCAAGAGGAATATAAGGAGAAATAAAACAGAGACCTTCTACTCAAGGAACTTAAAAACGATTTCAGTAGAGTAGACAAAATTCTACCATAGAGACATACATAGGGTGTACTATGGAGACCACAAAGAAAGGTCAGCAGTCATAAATTTGGGATGGTAGTAGGTAGGTAAGCAAGAGAAATCAAGAAAGGCATCTTAGAGAAGCCACATTTATGTCCTAAAAGCAAAAGAATTAAAAGGGGACACCAAGGTCTGTATGAAAGACTAGCAAAATCAAAATGAGGATGCATGAAACATCATGGGGTCTTTATGGAACTGAAAAGTTTCAAACAGCTGTATTTTAAAATATGTGTAGAGAAGGTCAAGACATGCAGCTGGAGAAGCAGACAATAGTAAGATCAAACTAGGCTGTCAGGTTAAACCAAGGAATCTAGATTTTATCCTGTTGGTGATCAAGCCTCATTCAAGTGTTTAAAGGAGAGTAACAGAGGCAGAAATGTGTTTCTAAAACATTATGGTTACAGTACAGAAGATAATTGAGATGACAGTCAAGGACAGGTAGACCAGCCAGGATCAAGGTGAAAGACCATAAGAAGAAGAAGGTAAAAGAGAAATTCCTTGTAGGACATTTCAAGTTTGATTCATGAATGGACAGTTAAGATGCCCAGAATGTAAAGTCTGAATTCTCAAGCATGAGAATAAAGCTAAGCACATACATTTGGAAGTCATCTGTGTAAGTACAAGAATTAAAAGTATGAGCATAGATGAAATCAATCAGGGAAAGCTTCTAGAGTGAAAAGAGGAATATCACAGAATTAAAAGTAGAAGTTATTAAGAATTTGATGAATGTAACATATATTACTCTTTGCATTCTTTTATAAGAATAATTATTCCTTGCAAGCTGGTGCAGCCACTCTGGAGAACAGTATGAAGGTTCCTCAAAAAGTTGAAAATAGAGCTACACTAAGACCCAGCAATTGTACTACTAAGTATTTAACCCAAAGATTAAAATGTGGTGATCTAAAGGGGCACCTGCACCCCAGTCTATAGCAGCAATGTCCACAATAGCCAAACTATGGAAGGAGCCCAGATGACCATTGACAGAAGAATGGATAAAGAAGATGTGGTGTATCTGGTTATGAACATGGGGAGGGTATGTGCTATGGTGAGTGCTGTGAAGTGTGTAAACCTGGCGATTCACAGACCTGTACTCCTGGGGATAAAAATACATTATATGTTTATTTAAAATTTTAAAAACATTAAATTAAAAAAAAAGAAAAAAAAGATGTGGTGTGTATATGTGTGTGCGCACACACACGCACACAATGGAATACTACTCAGCCATCAGAAAATGATTTTTTTTGCCATTTGCAATGAGATAGAACTAGAGGATATTATGCTAAGTGAAATAAGTCTATCAGAGAAAGACAACTATCACATGATCTCACTCATATGTGGAATTTAAGAAACAAAACAGGATCATAGAGGAAAAAATAAAACAAGATGAAATCAGAGAAGAAGACAAACCATAAGAGATTTTTAATCATAAGAAATAAACCGAGGGTTGCTGGAAGGGAGGAAGGGAAGGGATGAGGTAATTGGGTGACGGACATGAAGGAGGGCATGTGATATAATGAGCACTGGGTATTATATAAGACTCAGGAGGGGTGCCTGGGTGGCTCAGTCATTAAGTGTCTGCCTTCAGCTCAAGTCATGATCCCAGCATCCTGGGATGGAGCCCCACATCGGGCTGGCTCCCTGCTCAGTGGGAAGCCTGCTTCTCCCTCTCCGGCTTCCCATGTTTGTATTCTCTCTCTGTCTCTCACTCTCTCTTTGTCAAATAAATTTTTAAAATCTTAAAAAAAAAAAGACTGATGAATCAATGACCTCCACCCCTGAAACTAATAATGCATTATACGTTAATTAATTGAATAAAAGAATAATCATTCTTTATGTTCTCTCTACTGGGGGAGGTAAAGGGAGAGAATCCAAAGCACTGTTATAGCTCATTCACCTCCTGATGGGTCATCACTCAAGATTCCCACATTCCCTAAATCAAAGTTTGAAAATTAAATGGTTATTTAAGTCCAACTAAGTTTCAAGATCCACGGACATGCCAGAGATTGTATCTGAGCACCTTCTCTTGAAGAATTAGCCATCCTATTCTCTAACCGGGCCGTAATGAGCTCATGTCAAATAGCTTAGAATTCAGTTGACTATAATGGCTGTTTTAGTCTCCATTCAATCAATTATTTACACTTCAGTCATCTCAACATTAGGCAAGTAGTACAAGGGTCTGATATTATGCATTCAGTTGCTTAGAAACCAAGATTTCTCAAATTTTTCTTTTCTGCTCCCAATTTTAACTATTGCGAAGCCAGAATGTCTATGTATCTCCTTAACAACAAAATAAGCACATTCAGTATCTGTATTTTAAGGATCTTTAAATAACTATTTCACATGCCACAGCAAATTTAGGGCAAAATAAGACATCAGGTTGTGGAGGTCACTTTCCATATTAGGTCTCTTGTGACATATCACACTCTGACATTAGTCAGTAGGTAACTCGGTCAATTCAACCCTGACCTAAATGGGATTAACGAACTGGTATAGTTCATTGCAGTCAAGGTATGGTTACTATCATCAATGAAGTACCACAGTTTTTATAAGACAAGATAAATACCTCAAGAAAAGTGTTTCAGCCAAAGGCCTTATTCTCTCAAGGCAACCCAGATGTCATTATCAGTTATAAAGGTCATTATTAAGTTTGTGACATTAAATTTCAGCTTTAACTTTCCATCCCACTACAGTAAAAGTCAATTATGTGCAGAAAGAACAAAGAACTGCCAAGACTATTCAAAGCATCCTGAAGTCAAGAGCTTTTGTTTTTAAAATGTAGGGCCTCAGGGCGCCTGGGTGGCTTAGTGGGTTAGGCCTCTGCCTTCTGCCCGGGTCTGGTCTCAGGGTCCTGGGATCGAGCCCCACATTGGGCTCTCTGCTCAGCAGGGAGCCTGTTTCCTCCTCTCTCTCTCTGCCTAAATATGATCTCTCTCTCTCTCTTTCTTTCTCTGTCAAATAAATAAAATCTTAAAAAATTTTTTGAAAAAAAAATGCAGGGCCTCAGAAAACATACTCAACTTATCTTGTGAAATTCCTCAGTATGTAAAAATAGAAGCCCTTGCACTGCCTGACAAATGTAGCTGAAAGCCAAGAAATATGATGAATAAATGAATGATTCAATAAATGAAATATCTTAAAGCTAGACTATTCTATCTCCTTCTAGTACTAACATTAAAAAGCCTATAAGATAACTTGTCTCTTTGGAAGTACAGACATGATGATATCAGTCCTATATGATTTCTCAAATACAGTATCAGACATAAGACCTAACAACTTCCCCGAGATATTCCCTAACCCATTCCATTAATATATACTGGTGGTCCTCAAAGTGTGGGACCCCACACCAGCAGTATTAGCATCACCTAGGATTGTAGAAATGCAAATAATCTGGCCTTATCCGAGACCTGCTGAGTCAGAATCTCTGGTGGTGAGCCTCATTAGTCTTTGTGGTTTTTAAGATTTTTTTTTTTTATTTGAGAAAGAGAGAGAACAATATAGCACAAGCAGGGGGAGGGGTAGAGGGAGAGGGACAATCAGACACGCTGCTGAGCAGGGAGTCCAACACATGGCTTCATTCCAGGACCCTGGGATCATGGCCTGAGCCAAAAGCAGACACTTAACCAACTGAGACACCCAGGCCCTCCAATCCTTATTTAACAAATCCTCCAGGTGATGCTGAGGCCCACTAAAGTTCGATAAGCTCTGATATGTAAAGAAATCCCATTGTTTTGAGTTGATAAAAGAGGAATAAAATCTGATTCCATAACTTTATTTTTCAAATTAAACTGGAACACAGAGTTAAAGTTGGGGAAACAGGGGAAGCACCATTTAATGACCCATCTGCAATTCAATAAATTAGAGAAGACATGCCAATGACATATAGACAATGACATAATGGAATGACATAATAGACATAATAGAATTGTTTCTCCTCATCATCCTAGAAGAACACTGAAAAAGAGAAGTTAGCATGGGGCATTGGAGCATTTCTAAGGCTGCGAGGAAAGGCCCTCCCCCAACTTCCTGTAGGAAAAAAAACTGCTACAGTTCTTCTGGAGGGGAATTTGACAATATCTAACAAAATCATGTGTGTGTGTGTGTGTGTGTGTGTGTGTGTGTTCACCCTTTGTTCTTGCAACGTTACTTCTAAGAATCTATCCTAAATATTTATCTCCAATATTATGAAAATATATATGCATTAGGATATCTACTTTCTGCATTGTTTCTGATTGTGAAATATCAAAAACAACTTAAATATCAACATTTGAAAACTGGCTGAATAAACTATGTGTATCCAAACAAAGGATACTATATTACTATAAAGAAGAATGAGGATAATCTCTATGGAACTAATATAAAGTGACATCCAGAATATACTGTTAAGTGTAAAAAGAAAAGCTGAAAAATATATAACATATGTTACTTTATGTGCATGGAAGAATGGGAAAAGAAAATACACACGTACCTGCATGGTTTTGCAAAAGAAATAAGAGAAGGATAAACCGGAAACTAATGACACTAGTTACCTATAAGTATGAGGAACCAGGACAGGAATAGCCTGGAAAGAATTAGAGTTACAACATTTCTGAGTACATCTTTCACTTTCGATTCCATAGTAATGTTTTATATATTCAAATAAATAACACCAACAACCATGAATAGAGGGATCCTAAGATGGAATACAACAGAAACATGAACCAACTCTACATCAAATAAATAGTCCCACTGAAAAAAGAAGGAACTAGCCCACGTATCTTTTTTTTTTTTTTAAGATTTTATTTATTTATTTACTTGACAGAAAGAGGTCACAAGTAGGCAGAGTGGCAGGCAGAGAAGGAAGAAGCAGGCTCCCTGCTGAGCAGAGAGCCTGATGGGGGCTAGATCCCAAGACCCTGAGACCATGACCTGAGCCCAAGGCAGATAGCCCACATATCTTTGGAATGCACTACTTTCACTTTATAGTCTCAGCTGAAAGACAAAATGAACCATAAACAAATACTGAACTCTAGAGATCAGACTTCTTTTTCATGGTAAAATAGGTTAGAAATTCTAAAACTACTTTGGGGGCACCTGGGTAGCTCAGTCAGTTAAGCGATTGAGTTAAATTGAGTACTTTTAGTTCAGATCGTGATCCTAGGGTCCTGGGACAGAGCCCTGTGTGGGGCTCCCAGCTCAGTAAGGAGCCTGCTTCTCCCTTTCCTCCCTGCTCCTGTTCTCTCACTATCTCTGTAAAGAAAGAAAAGAGAAGAAATTCTGAAACTACTTTTTTTTTTTTTAATTGAATAGGTGTACTGAGAACAATGGAAACCAGGTTTTTCGCAGATGGTGAAATGAGTTATAGATACGGAAAGGACAAATGCTAGAAAGAACTCTGTGGTACTGGACTGAAACTTAAAGTATCAGTGTGAATTCACAGCTTCTAACGGATGGATGGATGGGTAGACAGAGGTATAGACAGGGGTTACATGTACACATGTATACGCACTTATTATATACAGTGTGCATATATATATTTTTTCTTTCTTTTCTTTCTTCCTAGCTTTGATATCCAAGAAGGCCTAAAAGTTACGATACTGTAGTAGCAATGAGCACAGACCTAGCACCAGGATCTGAACATCACTCTCCACTAGAAGGACCTAGGGTTCCTTGCTGGGCTGGCTGACTCCAGTACTAAAGCAGAGAAAGTACAAAAAGGCTAGACCATCACGCTGTGCCTGAAAGTAAGAAAATACTCAGATTATAATGGTTAAGGAGCCAGTCTGAAGAAGTATCCATTGCTCAAATCTGGGACAAAATTAAAACTGTTTAGTAATAGTTTATAAACCACTGAATAAGTGCATGATGAATGTAAATAAACTAATAAATAAAGGAGCAAGTGCTAGAATACAACACAGAGAAACAGATCAATCTTGGTTAAGATATATTCCATTAAATAATTTGCTTGTACTCTCCAAAAATATCAAGGTCATGAAATAACAAGTAAGAATGAGGAATGGTTCCAAATTAAAAGAAGCCAAAGAGACAGGAAAACTAAATACTATCCATACAAAGAGATCTTGGACCCAGGTTGTGGGAAAATGCTATACATGTCATTACTGGGACAACTGACAAAATTGAAAATCAGACTGTGGACTAAATATAAAATATATTGACTTTTATCACTGTACTAAGATTATGTAAGAAAAATGTCCTTGCTCTTAGGAGATATATATTTAGATATTTAAGGATTAGTCTACAACAAACTTTCAAATAGTTCAAAAAACAATAGCATACAAAAGGGAAGGAGCTAATGATAAAACCAATGGAGCAAATGTTAAACCCTGACAAATCTGGGTGAAGTATATATGTGGCAGTATTTTTGCTAACCATGGAACTTTTCTCTAAGTTTGACATCATTCCAAAATAAAAAATTACTTAAAATTATCAGTTTATTTAAAATAAAATCAAAGCAAAAAATATATTTTTTTTTTCAAGCAAAGAAAATGTTAACTCTCTTCTGTGTTTTGAATGAATTTCCCCATGGAATGTCATGTTTTCCAGGACAGTTAAAGTAATTAAAGGAAGAAGAAAAAGAAGGGTTAGGAACAAAGATTATATGTAGAAGTAGTTGGAAAATATTTCCTAACGCTTTCCAAAAACACTTCTGAATTTCTATACAATCATAGAATCAATGTCATTTTCCTCTTTGTGAAATAAGTTTGTATCATAAAGTACAACTAATATCAATTTGATATTAGTTGATATTAGTTGACATACACGATTCACTCAAATATAGAACTTTGTCTTCTTCAAAGCTCTCAACTGTCTCACAACCATGAGATCAAGCTCATAATTTTCATCTTTAAAGAACTAAATCAAAGCCATATAGAGCTGCACATGCATCTCAGAGTCAGTAACACAAAGTAAGCCAAGAACTGAAAATTCCAGAAGCCTGATCCAATTTCCACATCACAATTGCCTTGATTTGATTTTGTTTTTCATCAACGCATTTCTGGATACCACATATGGTAAGAGAAATAGTAACAGGAAGCCCACTTTGCGAACATATTCATGGGAATTCGTTTTTTACCCAAAGGAGATTAGAAAAACAATTCCAATGTTTTAATCAGAGATTTAAGCCTAATAGCACTCCAACAGCTGTTCCTTTAGCTGCTAGTACCTTCATTTGGTCATACTAAATGAAAGCTTTTGAACATAAATACAGTAAAGCTAAAACCAAAGACCATTTCCAAAGGGCAAATATAGTTTTTAAAAATGACATTTCTCTGTTTCAGTATTTTTCCTCCTCAGCATTCTTTCATTTAAAACTGTCACTGGTGGTGACAACCAAGACATGGTGCTGGAGGAGTATCTCTTCTGGAGGGGAAAATAAATTCAGTTCACTAATGAAATGGCAAGTCATTAATTTATGCTATTCCAATAGCTACTCTGGTTCCATAAAAAAGGTCTATTTTTGCTTTTGATTGTTTGCTGTTTTCATTTTCCAACCCAAGTTCAGTCACTGGCAGCAACTTCACTTTAATTACAGCTCCTTTAACAGTACGTCTGTAAGGCTGAGACATGCGTTAAATCCTGCCACAGTAGATTTACGCCAGCCTTCACATCTCTAGGATGGATCATTCCCCAGAACCATTAGTAAGAATTAAGAAGTTACTATGAAATGTCAGGTGACAGTCACAAAGCAACAACAAACCTGTATTTCAAACCCCTGGGCAGTCACGTTTTTTGAAACCAAAATAAATTCCTAGTTCTTTCATTCATAAGCTTTGCCAGAAGCTAGATTCATCTTTTGTAAAATGAATCAGAGTACATATGTTAAAATTTAAGTCTAACAGAAATAAAATGCATGCAGTCCAAACCAATGGAAAGAAAATAATGAAAAAAATAAATTTATTCCTTATAATAGAGGGAAATCAAAAAAGAAAAAAAAAAAGTAAATTGAGAACAGGGAAGAAAAACCTATAAGGAAAATCAGTATAAAAGTCATCACAGTGTAACTGCTCTTTATAAAAATCACCAGCTAAATATGAATATTCAGTCAGGTTGGTTTGTTTGTTTGTTTTTTAATTCCAACAATGTTATTTAAAAGAAACACATCTAAAACACAATGATGTGGCCCTGCTGTGGTTATTACTAAATGTTGGTGTTTCAAAGAAGATATTTATCTATCTTTCTGACACCAACAGATACTTAGCTGCTTTCATTTCTCTTAACCCCGAGGGAAAAAGAAAGAGTCCAAACAAGTTGATAGTATTCTCCAGAAAATGAGGCATAAAGAAATAAAATGCAATTTTTAAGAATGACCGATTTGTTAAGGCACAATGCCTGAGGCTATTTTTTTTTTTTTTGTCACTTAACATGTAACTTCTTGCTTTTGATTAGGCTATATCCTCCCCAAGAGGTTTATTAAGAAAGGATTTGGCCAAAGAACAGAAAGCATATAATTTCACATGTGCTGTTATGAAATGGGAAAACATGTTCATTCTATGTGCTCTCACCCCAAAAGAGAGGGCCAAATACTGAGTCTGTATCTGACTGAAAGTCACTAAAAACTAGAAGCCTAATCTATCCAATTCATCTTATAAAGAAAGAGTTGGAGGGAGGGTTCTGATATTCAAATTTGCTTAATATCCATGAGAGCGACAAAGGCATAACAGTATTTCTATAAATCCCAGAAAGCTAATGGTGACAGACTCAGATATTAAATTCATGGAAAGTTCTAGGATGAGAACACTTCCCTTTTATAGAGCCAAATATTCTTCCCATACAGTTTCTTTGCATTTGTTCAATATTCTGACATGATAAAGAGGTAAAACCAACTGTTTTCCATTAAGCAGCTTTGCAAATATGCGGACACCTAATATCACACATGCATTAACTCTTCCCTGTTCTAAGTTATATCATGCTCATTACTCTGGGCACACCAGGCCAGGCACACTGTAAAGTCATCTCATCATGGGAACTACACTCTCCCACACACAGCAACTGACAGAACCATTAGACTGAAAATTAACAGAGAAACAGAAGAACTAACAACACATAGACCAACAGATCTAACTGACATTGAACATACCTAACACAAGAGCAGAATACACAGTTACCAAGTGCCCACAGACGTTCATCCTGACTCATCATAAACAAATGTGCACAACACCACAACAAATTTAAACAAACTGAAATTATACCAAAGAGTATATTCTGACTATAATTGTATCAAACTAGAAATCAACAACTGAAAAACGATAGGAAAATCATCTCATTCTAACTTTTCCAACTGTACTTTTGAGAGAAGTATTCTAACACATCTTACAATTTAATGAAAAAGTGATACTCAAAGAAGCGGTTACCTGTGCAAAGTCATAAGCATTTAAGTTTAAAGCCAGAATTTTCATTCAGGAATAGCTGACTCTCAGGTCTCTATTTCCCATTATATTAAGTTACCTCTCAACAAATAGAGCTTCCAGTCCAGTAGTTTCCAAATTTTTGATCGCACTCACCCTTATTACCTTAAAAAAAAAAAAAACTGCACCCCAAATATATTTTTATTCATATATTATCATCTACTATGTAATTCAATATACAAAAAAAGTAGATTTTTTGGAAAGAGTCTTGTCTAAACAGGAATAGAAGTCCTAACGTTTTTTGTGACAGTGCTGCCCACGGATAACCCTTGAGGTTGCGCATTCCATCCAGATCCCAGCTCTCTTCTATCTACTCTTAAAATAATTCCTTCCCCACCTATACTTGTGCAGTTGTTTTTTCAATCTCCAATAACAGCAGTGCACATTTATCCATTATGGTCCACCGCTCCATTCAGTGAAGATATCTTTCCAGCCTGGGCCTGCCATTCAACATATGACTGTCACTCCTGGCTTCCTGCGAGCTGCTACATCAACAGACCTGCCCTCAACAGCTTTCTCCAAACAATGAAAATTTCCACAACACAGGGCTAAAAGACTTAGGCCTTCAACTGACCAAACTGGTATTCCCAACAACTTGGAACATCTTTCAGTCAGTTTCTAATTCACCTCATAGTCCTTACAATCCATACTTCACCATTTTATTTAGAGGACAACATATAAGATTATTTCAAACACCCTGGGGAATTTAAGTGTGATATATACCACTTTTCAGACAGTTCGCCACTGGAAGAAACTCAGAATCAAATTGTCCAAATACTCCAATTTTCCTTGGAAAACGCTGAATGAGGCTCAGTTGCTAAGTGGTTTTCTCAGGTCACCCTATCACTCAGCTAAATTAGAACCTAGCTCAGGGCTAAAATCATCTGGATTAAACTTGGTTCTCTTCACTACATCACTAGCGGTCTAATAGAGAAAAAAAAAGTGAAGCATTTACTAAGCATGGGTTGTGTGCCAAATATCCCACTCAATACTATACAGACTTTCTAACCAAAACCACCATCTCTTGGAAAAACAAACAAACAAAAATCCCTACAAGATCAGCTCTACAGCAGAAATAAGTGAATAGGGAAGATCTAAGTCAGCAGGGAGCAGTGACCCACCCACAGGGGCTCACAGGCACACAGCATGAGGAATGCAGTCAGCCAGAGATGCGGGTGTAATGTTGCCAGATCCTCTGATTTCTGATTCCCAGATTTCTTCTAACATTTAAATATTTGCAATTATTTCCGATTTAAAACAGTCCTGGCCAAAAACGAAACAAAGCACAACAAAAGAAAAAACCACATCTGAATGGCAGGCCCACTTAATGCATGCTGGGCATTTTGCATATATTCCTTTATTATGTTCTTACTGCAAACAGGGTTTTAATGCAGGAGGCCCTCTAAGTCAAAGCTTAAATAAAGTTTCCCACATAGCTAACAAGTGGTAGAGTCTTAATTCAATCCCGTTTACTTAATACCTCCATCATATTGTCTCATTTAGTCCTTATAACCACCCTCAGGGTTACCATTATCTATGTTCACTGACTGGGCAAAGTCAGCCACAGAGACTAGTAGACTCTGGCCTGAAGTCATATCAAAAATGCAGTTTTATGAAAATCATAGTATTTTTTGTCTTCCATTCTTCATGGAGATGAAGCACTGTGAAACATTCAGTCCTAAACTAGAGGTAGATATTTCTTGACTTCCAAACTGCTTTTTGTTTAGCTTGGAGGATGTTGTCAAGGTATCTTGTGTCTCTAAAATGAGCTAATTTCAAATTTTATAAAATAAATAACACTAACGTTAAACTCTAATGAAATAATTAGTAAACCCCAAGAGTACACTCATTTCTATGTTTTACTACCATGTTCTAACCTGAATTCTAGAGGACATGTAAATACAATATTATCAGTTACAAGGACTAAGAGCTCTCTCTCCTTGAATCTAAAAAATAGAGCCCAGAGATTAACTATTCTCTGTCTTTTCTTAACCTCCACTCATTCATTAATGTCTCTCCAGCCCAGATGTGAGATGTGGGATGTAAGAACACAGTGGTATGAAAATACACACACACACCCCCAACTTGCTTCAAATGCTGACACTCCAAGGATGACTTCTGTGTCCCATACCCAAAAGATAACTCAGACCTATGTTTCCCAAACCTACAAGGTAACTCAGGAATGGCTTTGCTGGCTGCTTTCCTAGAGCTGTAGCATCCCTGCTGAGGCGGGATGGGGCTGACAAGTTCTCCCAGGAACACGCAGTGGAAGATCAAAGAGAAACAAAGCATTGAGGGAGTGATCATAGCCAAAAAGGGATTTTTCTTCATAATTTGGGATCCCAATGTAAATACAAGGAGGGACATGGGTAGTCATTTACCTCATCCCCATTCCCCTCTTTTCCATTCTCCCTCCCCATTCTATATTCCCTTTCTGGGTTCCCAGTTCTAATTCCGGTTAATTCTCTTGGAAGAAACCTTTCATCACTCTTTTTTTTTCTTTCTCCTATTAGAAGCGAACTTTCATGCAGTTCTATTCTTGATGAGAAGAGGACCATTACAAAACTGAATTCCTATTTAATCAGTTACTCCTCCATGGACATTTGCATTTTAAGCAGGTGCTCCCCCCAAACAAAGATTTAATCTAGAGGACACTTTTCTCATAGTAGATTTTTCTGGTACCCTGATAAGGACAGAGGTGTTTATCTAGAGGGAGAGCTTGGAGGACTTTAGCCACAACCCTCCCCATAATTTCCAAGCTCGCTTCCCAACAAACTCAGGGTAGAATTCTTACTATGCAAACACACCTTAATACCACTTTAGAAAAAACATCCAGGTTTTTGTTTGTTTGTTTTTTAAGTAAGCTCTACACCCAATGTGGGGCTTGAACTCAAGACACCAAGATCAAGAATCAAAAACTCTATCAACTGAACCAGCCAGGTACCCCAAAACATCAAATTTAAGTAAAAAATAGTATGGGATATGTCACAATGTTCCTAAGTGACTTAAATGAGATAATGCATATTAAAAATGGGATGCATGGGTGGCTCAGTTAACCATCTGTCTTCTGCTCACATCATGATCCCAGGGTTCTGTGATCAAGTCCCACATTGGGCTCTTTGCTCATTAGGGAGCCTACTTCTCCCACTGCCTGCCACTCCCCGGGCTTCTGTGTGCACGCTCTCTCTCTCTCTCTCTCTCTCTGGCAAATAAATAATTTTTTTTAAAAAAGGTCTAGAACTGTGGCTGGAATATTTAGTAAACATAAGCAATATTATTTGTTACTGTTTTTTATTGCTATGATAAAACTATTTTCCTTCACACATACAATGTGATAATCCAGTGAAATTCAGATGAAATAAAGCTTTTATCAGACATCCCAAAGGGTGAGGGAACGAAAATATGCCACTGGGAGAAATCAAACAAAGAGAAGAGATTATAATCCACTAAAAAATGGCCACTAAGCTTGCTAGTTGTCTACACAAAATATATCCAGATTTTATTTTCCTTTGGAAACAGTACCCCAAGGAAACGGACACTGATACTATATAGCTCCCATAAGAAAAGTAAAGTGTTTTCTCTTGTAAGTAGCCATTCATCTGAGGAACAGCAACAGATACTCTAGACTGGGGTTTTTATTTAATGATTTATTAATAACTGTCAAAAGGGCAACATCTTAATTATTATTCATTAAACCAACTTCCTGCAGCCAATACAGAGTATGATCTGAATACCAGAATGTGGTATTTTCAAACAATTCAATATGAATTAATACAGAGCAGTGGCTCACTTCTTATGCCCCTATCATTAGTTAGTTAATTCAATTCTGGAAGCTTATTTATAATAGCCATCCAAAATCATACCATTTTTCCCTAAGCCATTAAAACTGCATGGGATCTTAATGTCAAGAGCACTGTAAAAAGTATGCTGAAAATTTTCCACCAGAATCGCAGAAATGGTTACCCTCTTCTGCTGCAAGAATAATTAAAATAGTGACCAATATTTCTGTGTGCTAGACACTGTTATAAGGGCTTCACAAATTTTAATTCATTTAATCCTTACAATTATCCTATGTCTGAGAAACTATTTTTATGCCTCTTTAGACGTGATAAATCCAGTGCACAGAGGGGTTAAACAGCCAAAAGTCAGAAAGTGAGCACTAAGAGTGTTAGCAATTAACACACATATGCTATTTCCCTGCTTGCAAAGGGGATTCAGGCACAATTATCCTTTCTGGTCTGCATAACCGCCTGGTAAGGCAGGTATTTTTACTTCTATCCCTAATTCACAGAGGAAGAAATGGAGAGGTAAGTATCTTCCTAAAGGCACAAGTAATTACAGGGGCTGACATCTGAATCCAAGTCATCCACAACAGCCTTGTGGGTTGTAAGACCTCCTCCTGCCAAGACCAGTCCTCTCATCTCTACATGGTGTGAAACAAGGGGGATGAGAAAGACAGCCTGCCCTCAAAATCTTGCTCTTTTTTGCCCAAATTTTACATCCACTCATTGTACAGCTTTACCACAGTGTTTACTGCAGTATATTAAAATGACCTATCTATGCTTCTCTTTCTCTGACTAGACCAGAAGCTCCTAGAAGGCAGGATTATGTGTTATTCATCACCTAAACCACTAAGTCTCAAAATAAAGTACCTAGCAACTAGTAGGAACTTAAAAAGGGGGGGGGGGGGTTGACCTAAAATACTAATTCAGTGTGCATTAGTTTATTATTCAGTTACTTTCTTCTCTGAGGTTTTAACAGTATTTCATGATCATTCCCTAAGAACAGTCACATTTTGTTTATAATTTAAGAATTTTCATACTTTTGTAGTATCGGGGAGTACTTCTGTTAATCTACACTTCAAGCAGTTAAGTACCATTCAATGAAGTCAGTTTTTCAATCTTCACTATAAATTCTTTTTTAAACAGTTATTTTACCTTTTTAATCCTCTTTTCCTAGCCTAAATTGTGTCTCTTTAACTTGTCAATCACATTCATGTTTTAAGCAAACAAGAGAATACCCACTGAAAAGCCTTTTTTGATAAGCATGAAAGATATTCAAACAAGTTCCTTAAGAGATGAGAATGCAATTTAAATAGCTACCCCTGGCTGGATGCATTCCTAGAAACATATAAACTACCACAACTGAACCAGGAAGAAATAGAAAGCCTGAACAGATCCATAACCAGTAAGGAGATTGAAACAGTCATTAAAAATCTCCAAACAAACAAAAGCCCAGGGCCAGATGGCTTCCCGGGGGAATTCTACCAAACATTTAAAGAAGAACTAATTCCTATTCTCCTGAAACTGTTCCAAAAAATAGAAATGGAAGGAAAACTTCCAAACTCATTTTATGAGGCCAGCATCACCTTGATCCCAAAACCAGACAAGGATCCCACCAAAAAAGAGAGCTATAGACCAATATCCTTGATGAACACAGATGCGAAAATACTCAACAAAATACTAGCCAATAGGATTCAACAGTACATTAAAAAGATTATTCACCACGACCAAGTGGGATTTATTCCAGGGCTGCAAGGTTGGTTCAACATCCGCAAATCAGTCAATGTGATACAACACATCAATAAAAGAAAGAACAAGAACCATATGATACTCTCAATAGATGCTGAAAAAGCATTTGACAAAGTACAGCATCCCTTCCTGATCAAAACTCTTCAAAGTGTAGGGATAGAGGGCACATACCTCAATATCATCAAAGCCATCTATGAAAAACCCACTGCAAATATCATTCTCAATGGAGAAAAACTGAAAGCTTTTCCGCTAAGGTCAGGAACACGGCAGGGATGTCCATTATCACCACTGCTATTCAACATAGTACTAGAGGTCCTAGCCTCAGCAATCAGACAACAAAAGGAAATTAAAGGCATCCAAATTGGCAAAGAAGAAGTCAAATTATCACTCTTCGCAGATGATATGATACTATATGTGGAAAACCCAAAAGACTCCACTCCAAAACTGCTAGACTTATACAGGAATTCAGTAAAGTGTCAGGATATAAAATCAATGCACAGAAATCAGTTGCATTTCTCTACACCAACAGCAAGACAGAAGAAACAGAAATTAAGGAGCCAATCCCATTTACAATTGCACCCAAAACCTAAGATACCTAGGAATAAACCTAACCAAAGAGACACAGTATCTATACTCAGAAAACTATAAAGTACTCATGAAAGAAATTGAGGAAGATACAAAGAAATGGAAAAATGTTCCCTGCTCCTGGATTGGATGAATAAATATTGTGAAAATGTCTATGCTACCTAAAGCAATCTACACATTTAATGCAATTCCTATCAAAGTACCATCCATATTTTTCAAAGAAATGGAACAAATAATTCTAAAATTTATATGGAACCAGAAAAGACCTCGAATAGCCAAAGGGATATTGAAAAAGAAAGCCAACGTTGGTGGCATCACAATTCCGGACTTCAAGCTCTATTACAAAGCTGTCATCATCAAGACAGCATGGTACTGGCACAAAAACAGACACATAGATCAATGGAACAGAATAGAGAGCCCAGAAATAGACCCTCAACTCTATGGTCAACTCATTTTTGACAAAGCAGGAAAGAATGTCCAATGGAAAAAAGACAGCCTCTTCAATAAATGGTGCTGGGAAAATTGGACAGCCACATGCAGAAAAATGAAATTGGACCATTTCCTTACACCACACACAAAAATAGACTCAAAATGGATGAAGGACCTCAATGTGCGAAAGGAATCCATCAAAATCCTTGAGGAGACCACAGGCAGCAACCTCTTCGACCTCTGCCGCAGCAACATCTTCCTAGGAACAACGCAAAAGGCAAGGGAAGCAAGGGCAAAAATGAACTATTGGGATTTCATCAAGATCAAAAGCTTTTGCACAGCAAAGGAAACAGTTAACAAAATCAAAAGACAACTGACAGAATGGGAGAAGATATTTGCAAAGGACATATCAGATAAAGGACTAGTGTCCAGAATCTATAAAGAACTTAGCAAACTCAACACCCAAAGAACAAATAATCCAATCAAGAAATGGGCAGAGGACATGAACAGACATTTCTGCAAAGAAGACATCCAGATGGCCAACAGACACATGAAAAAGTGCTCCATATCACTCAGCATCAGGGAAATACAAATCAAAACCACAATGCGATATCACCTCACACCAGTCAGAATGGCTAAAATAAACAAGTCAGGAAATGACAGATGCTGGCGAGGATGTGGAGAAAGGGGAACCCTCCTACACTGTTGGTGGGGATGCAAGCTGGTGCAGCCACTCTGGAAAACAGCATGGAGGTTCCTCAAAATGTTGAAAATAGAACTGCCCTATGACCCAGCAATTGCACTATTGGGTATTTACCCTAAAGATACAAACGTAGTGATCCAAAGGGGCACGTGCACCCGAATGTTTATAGCAGCAATGTCCACAATAGCCAAACTATGGAAAGAACCTAGATGTCCATCAACAGATGAATGGATCAAGAAGATGTGGTATATATACACAATGGAATACTATGCAGCCATCAAAAGAAATCAAATCTTGCCATTTGCGACAACATGGATGGAACTAGAGCGTATCATGCTTAGCGAAATAAGTCAAGCAGAGAAAGACAACTATCATATGATCTCCCTGATATGAGGAAGTGGTGATGCAACATGGGAGCTTAAGTGGGTACAAGAAGAATCAATGAAACAAGATGGGATTGGGAGAGAGACAAACCATAAGTGACTCTTAATCTCACAAAACAAACTGAGGGTTGCTGGGGGGAGGGGGTTTGGGAGAAGGGTGTGGGATTATGGATATTGGGGAGGGTATGTGCTTTGGTGAGTGCTTCTTCTCTCTCCAATATAAAAATCTTTAATAAAAAGGAGTGAAATCCATCTGAAGACTGAATTCTAAACTAGTCTAGCTCTTTCACACCCTATCCCCAAAATGAAAGACTGCTTTCTCAGTAGAGTAGTCAAGTCACTTCGTTTAAAGTACCATGGGGGAGGAAGGAAGGGTGGCTTTGCATTCTAGCCTACATTTCTTTTCCAACCCCTCATCCCACTTTTTTATTTGAACACCTCTTTCAAATATCATCGGGTTGAGCTTTTATCATGTGTCCTATATTTGAACAAATACAAATCCCAGCGACTTTGATATCCGTTCACACTGCACTACCAGCAGGGACCACCTCTTAAAAGCAAACTCCAGTAATGACCATGAAAGTCATGTGACTGAAGCTTCTGGGTGGAACACAAGAACTACTGATGCAAAGAACAGAGTTTTAAACTTACCTTTGAGGGATTTTCAACTTTTTTTTAAATCAGAACCTAGAAAGTGGTCACAAATTTTCTCTAGTCCATCTTCTCCCCTCAAAGTATGATACAATTATGACCTACTTCATACAGAGAACAAATTACCATAAAATGAGCATCATTAGAACTCCTGTCCTTTGTACTGAGCAGTTCATCAGCCCATGAAATTAAGACTAATGTTACCTCAAAGCCACACCAAAGTTTAAAGAATTGCTTTGGTATTATTTTTATTGCTTCTGAAATGAAGCTCAGCTTATAACTAAAAGAATATCTGCAGACACTTCAAACCAATTTAAAATTTTATATGTTGCATATGGACACTCTTAGCCCTAGTCAGAGCATGCACACATTTTTATGTGGCACTTAAACCAAAAACTTTATCAGAATAAAAGCCTATTACTAGAAGCTTATACATAGCCATACTTTACTCCCAAAAGGACTTCGGGACACTAAAACAGAGAACTGAAGAAATGAGACACTTCAAATGTAATCTCAAATGAAAATATGCCAGGTTGATCTTTTTTGAGAGTAGTTTTTCTGCAGGTCAAAAAAATGAAGGTTTCTGTGTAGAGCAACCCAGAATCCCTTTACCATCTTCGTGAGACGGAGCAAGCAGGGACGTTGGCTGAAGACAGTCACTGTGGGATAGTGGCCCTCAGATCATCAGTTCAGACCACATGGGCCAGTTATATTCTATGTGTTCAAAAGCTGTGCATGGGGCTAGAAGTCTAGAGGAACAAGACCCCTATGAACCAAGCAACTAGGTCAGCTGATGTGAAAAATAAAGGAAAAATGTTTCAACCACCATCTGAAAACATTTCATTTGCTCCTCACTTTGGCAGTATAAATATAAAACATTTAATTTGTAAGTGGTATGTTTAAATAAGCACTACTTGTTTTTTTTTTTTTTTTTTTATGGTTTTAGGGAATGAAGGTACAAGGCAGAACAAATTTTGCTCAAATCCCTTTTGAAAATTACCTATTCAAACTGAACTTACAGGGTACATAAGTCAATCCATCATACAGTACATGTTTTGAAAAGTAAAGTCATGCCATTGTATGTTGTATTAGACTCAGTTCCTATCACTGCTTCTCAAGCGATATTGACCAGGGAGGCAGAGCCAGAGATGTAGTAAAACACCCAATATCCCTACAGCAGGGGGCGCTAGAAGAGGGGGAGTGAAGAAAGTCTGAACGTGTGCTCCTTGCTGTCCTCCTTCTATAAGTGATTAGACAGAAGAAACACCACATGCCTTCTGGAAGACAAGACAATGAAACATCATCTAGATACTTACTTTACAATAAATTAGAGTCTTCTGACCCATTGGACTGTGATTTTTCTTTTACCCTTTACAAGCTTTCCACTCATGGACCCTGGCTTAAAGCCTCTTAGGTGTCCAAAGCATTTCCAGAGAAAACAGATAGTGCATACTGATCTAATTCCTCTTCATCACCTCCCTCTCTTAAGGGGTTTTTTTTTACAGAAAGGCAAAAAACTGTTTGATCTATGAACATGAGCAGAGCACTGAACCACGGCTTCTTCTAGGATCTAATCCCTCTTACTACAGAGCTCCTATCACATCCTGTAGGAGCAGCATGTCTTTGTCAGTAAAAGTAACGATTCTGATGGAAAATGTCCACATTACCACACCCTGTTATTTTTCTTTTTTTACTAGAACTTCATTTTTCTCTCCTTATTATGAGAAGGAATTATACTTTTGTCACAAAACAATGTGTTCTCATACTCCTCGGCATACCACTTCTCGCTCACACGCGCTGCTGGTTAGTGCAGTAGGTGGTGATTGAAGTCCTGCGTACCTACAACTTCATTTTCACAAATCTTTTCTGAAGGTTTTCTTATTTTTTCTTATGAGATTTCTTTCATCATTATATATTATATATTACTGTCATTAAATTCTACTCATTCTGAATTGAGAGGCCTTACAGAGAGGCTACTGGCTCAGGGACATAACTCATTTATAAACAAATTAAAAGCCTCCAAAATCTCCACTGTGTAGCCAAAAAGCAAAGTTCCTATCTATTGCTGCATTTTCAGTTACTGCTTATCCACTCATTTGGATAACACAAAGCTTCACCAAACACAGAGGGAAAAAAAACGAAAAGCAATTCTCATTCTCTTTTAAAGTTTTTAGGAAAAGCAGTGCAGAAACCCACTAGAGAAATATATTACAATCACCACAGGGAAGACAGATTATGAATGATACATGAACAAAGACATAGAGAAACGACGATTAATTCTTCAGCAGGGCAGCAGAGGTTTGGGGTCAGCAGAAGGGAGCAGCCAGAGAAGGATTAATTTTTCCAGGCTGGTTTTCTTCTGACGGGGAAAAGGATTCTCTAGATTTCTTGCCATCCCACAGCCTGCTGGCTCTCTCCTCAGCTTAACACCTTCTTTTGACAAATTGCTAATGAGAGTCAAGGAAAAGTCAAAGCTTAAAATGCAGAATGGATAATGGCAGAAACCTGGCTATCTAAATAAATGGCACAGCTACTTTACTCAGGGTTAAAAAAAAAATCTTCTTAGTCACTTCTTTTACAACAACCTACTTGAGGCTGGATTATCATGTACACCCCCTGTCAGCCTTTTGTAAAGGTCCTCATGAATGTTCACCAAAGCAGTATCTGCTCTCTTTTATAGGACTAGCCCAATTCACTGCCCACAAATGAAGCCATGCTCATCCTTCAGGTAGAAGTTAAGTTGTAGAAGTTAAGTTCCTCTGAGCAGCAAATCACTGCAACATATTGGTCTTTTTTTATCCCTTCCCACACATCACACACAGTGTATGCATAATCTCCAGCACTACAACTTTCACATGGTTCTCTTTTCAAGAGTATCTAAAGCTGGTGACTCTGCTTCAGATTCTGCTTCCAAGTCTGCTATTTAGCACCTTCCTCCCGTCACTTTCCCTAGGACTATTTGTAAAATGGGAGTGGTAGCTACTTACCCCTTAAAGGACTTCTGTGGGAATTAAAAGAGAAAACTGTGGGATGGTGCCTTTACCACACAGAAAGAACTCAATTCGTGAGAATTTTTTTTTCCTTTTTCCTCCTACTGGACAAACCTAACTCCACACAAGTTTTCCCACAGAGTCACACAACTTCTGTTTCAGAGAGGGCCTTCGTTTTTCACATGGAGAAAGGCTAAGTGGTTCTCAATCTATGTTGTCGGTGGAAAATATTAATAAGAAAACACTGTGTAGCAGCATGCCCTGAGACTCTACTTATACTCTACCAATATATTATTGGTTTTAGTATTTTAAATACAGTTAGATTCTGTTAGCTAATATTGTGTATAGATTTTCTGTATCTCTGTTCACTTGCCTGTAATTATCTTTTCTTGTATTTTCTTCCCTTTTTTCCATCACAGTTTTCTAGTTTCAGGTAGACGTCATTACCAAGGCAGATAATTCCAGAGTAACTAAAACTGAGTTCAGAGAAAATTATAAGGCATCTAAGGAACATAAGCACTGAGACTGAAAGACAAAATCCTAAGCAACCAATACAGTATCTGAGAAGACCAGGTCAAAGAACTCTCCAGATGGCATCTAGAAGGGAAGAAGAAGAGGAAGAATCAAATATAAGAAATTTAAAGGGTAGAGATAGAAATTTAGGAGTCTCAGAAAAATGCAAAAGAGTGAACAGATGCAAGAAATAACTAAAAAATAAGAGTCAAGAATTTCCAAGAACTCAGGTTAAAAATAAGACCTGGGCTCAAAAGTGTTGCCACCGGAAGACAGAAAAGTAGAAAGCAATGCAAGAAAGTAAGTAAGCAAGAAAGAAAACAGGTATGAGAAAGAGAAAACACAAAATAAGATGTCAAAAATAAGCGTAATAGAAATGTAACCATAATAAAAACAAGCTGATAAGACTGAATTCGAAAAGACAGACTCTCAGATGGGCTTTTAAAAAATCATGACTCAAACAGTCAACATTAAGGTACACAAAATACATGTTAGAGAAGCATAAAATGGAAGAAATCAGGGTAGCATTTTACTATCAGATACAATAGAATTTAAAGCCAATAACATCATGAAGGACAAAGGGTAGAATTTACCTACCTATCAAAGGACGGATGCAGAACAAAACGTAACAATTACAGAGATCTACGTACATAAAAGTATGACCACAAAATATTTAAGAATATAAGTGACTGAGGTACTGTGATAAATAAACTATTTTCATTGGCTAATTTAGTATGCTCCCCAAAAGAAGCAAATAGAATATATAAATAAATGATTAAATGATAATATAATATTAACACACTGTTCTCAGAGATGACAGAAAAAAATGTAAATATACCAATTAATAACACATAATCTTTGGAAACACAGACTATTTGTTCTTCTTAAGCATTCATGTAATATTCATAGAACTTAATCATTCCAAAACCATAATGGAATCCTCAAAAAATTACATCAAATTACAACCTTGCCTCAATATAATAAAGGTAGAAACAAATAATAAAGGATAACTAGAAGATATCTCACATATCTAAAATATAACACATATAAAAATAATAATGAATAATAACATGATTTCAGGAAGATAAATTAAAGGGAACTAAAAATCCTTAGGACACAAGGGAAGAACTCATGCCAAAACTTTAGCACCTAAAACAATAATAGCAGGAAATTCTGAGCTTTAAATACCTTTAATAGAAAAAAATCAAGATTTTAAAGGAAGCCAATAATTTAATTCATTAAGGAGGGGAAAAAAAACCAACACAAGAAAATAAAGCCAGAAAGGAGAAGACGGGGAATGAAGATATGAGCAGAAATCAATGAATTGGAATAAAAACAGAGCTGATTAGTCAACTACCAAGTAGTGTTTAAAGCATAATGATTTTGATGAAGTCCCAAAAGTTTATTTTTCCTTTTGTTTCCTTTGCCTTTGGAGACATATCTTGAAAGAAGTTGCTGTGGCTGATATCAAAGAGATTACTGCCTATGCTCTCCTGTGGGATTCTGATGGATTCCTGTGTCAAGTTGAGGTCTTTTATCCATTTTGAGTTTATCTTTGTGTACGGTGTAAGAGAATGGTCGAGTTTCATTCTTCTACATATAGCTGTCCAGTTTTCCCAGCACCATTTATTGAAGAGACTGTTTTTTTTTTTCCACTGTATATTTTTCCTGTTTTGTCGAAGATTAATTGACCATAGAGTTGAGGGTCCATATCTGGGCTCCCTACTCTGTTCCACTGGTCTATGTGTCTGTTTTTATGCCAGTACCATGCTGTCTTGGTGATCACAGCTTTGTAATAAAGCTTGAAATCAGGTAATGTGATGCCCCCAGCTTTATTTTTGTTTTTCAACATTTCCTTAGCGATTCGGAGTCTCTTCTGATTCCATACAAATTTTAGGATTAGTTGCTCCAGCTCTTTGAAGAATACCGGTGGAATTTTGATCGGAATGGCATTAAAAGTATATATCGCTCTAGGCAGTATAGACATCTTAACAATGTTTATTCTTCCGATCCAAGAGCATGGAATGGTCTTCCATCTATTTGTGTCTTCTTCAATTTCTTTCATGAGTGTTCTGTAGTTCCTCGAGTACAGAGCCTTTACCTCTTTGGTTAGGTTTATTCCCAGGTATCTTATGGTTCTTGGTGCTATAGTAAATGGAATTGATTCTCTAATTTCCCTTTCTGTATTTTCATTGTTAGTGTATAAGAAAGCCACTGATTTCTGCACATTGGCTTTGTATCCTGCCACGTTGCTGAATTGCTGTATGAGTTCTAGTAGTTTGGGTGTGGAGTCTTTGGGGTTTTCCATATAAAGAATCATGTCTTCATCAAAATCAAAAGCTTCTGCACAGCAAAGGAAACAGTCAAAAAAACAAAGAGGCAACCCACGGAATGGGAGAAGATATTTGCAAATGACAGTACACACAAAAGGTTGATACCCAGGATCTATAATGAACTCCTCAAACTCAACACACACGAAACAGGCAAACATATCAAAAAATGGGCAGAAGATATGGACAGACACTTCTCCAATCAAGACATACAAAAGGCTATCAGACACATGAAAAAATGTTCATCATCATTAGCCATCAGGGAGATTCAAATTAAAACCACATTGAGATATCACCTTACACCAGTTAGAATGGCCAAAATTAACAAAACAGGAAACAACGTGTGTTGGAGAGGATGTGGAGAAAGGGGAACCCTCTTACACTGTTGGTGGGAATGCAAGTTGGTACAGCCTCTTTGGAAAACAGTGTGGAGATTCCTCAAGAAATTAAAAATAGAGCTTCCCTATGACCCTGCAATTGCACTCCTGGGTATTTACCCCAAGGATACAGATGTCATGAAAAGAAGGGCCATCTGTACCCCAATGTTTATAGCAGCAATGGCCATGGTCACCAAACTATGGAAAGAACCAAGATGCCCTTCAACGGATGAATGGATAAGGAAGATGTGGTCCATATACACTATGGAGTATTATGCCTCCATCAGAAAGGATGAATACCCAACTTCTGTAGCAACATGGACAGGACTGGAAGAGATTAAGCTGAGTGAAATAAGTCAAGCAGAGAGAGTCAATTATCATATGGTTCACTTATTTGTGGAGCATAACAAATATCATGGAGGACAAGGGGTGTTAGAGAAGAGAAGGGAGTTGGGGTAAATTGGAAGGGAAGGTGAATCACGAGAGATTATGGACTCTGAAAAACAATCTGAGAGGTTTGAAGTGGTGGGGGACTGGGAGGTTGGGGTACCAGGTGGTGGGTATTATAGAGAGCATGGATTGCATAGAGCACTGGGTGTGGTGCAAAAATAATGAATACTGTTTTTCTGAAAATAAATAAATTGAAAAATTAAAAAAAAATAAAGCATAATGATTTAGAATTCTTTCAGGCAAAACTGATAAGAAAGAGAAGGCAAACAAATGGCAAAGATCCCTGCCTCCCACCATAAGAAAAGGTAAAACCCAGGTGAAGACAGAATAAGAGAGGAAAAATAACTACTGAGCCACTGAGTGAGGGAGCAGGAAGAATAAGAATTTAAAACAACTAATATCAATATTAAAGGTGAGAAAATATAGGAAATATGAAAAGGATATCATTAAAGTGTTAAAAGGAAAAATCATCAAGTTAAAAAATTTTTTAACCAGCAAAAAATATCTTGGGAGATAAAGACTTCTTTGGAGACAAAAGCCAAAAGAACATGTCACCCACAGACCAGTAAAAATAAAGCAAAGGGGAATAACAAGGTAATGGAGAACGAATGGCAGAGCTCTGTAAGACTGTCAGGTATAAAACCAATATATATATAAATCAATAGTACTCCTCTGTACTGAAATCATCAATTTCAAAATAGGAAAACAATGTACTAATTATAACAGCAACAAAGACAATATATCTAGTAATTAGCCTAACACAGGTTGTGCAAGAGTCTCAAATAAAACACATTAAAACCTTATAGGACACTTTAAAATGTGAATAAATGGGAGAGAAAAGATGCTCATAGCAAAGGATGAGTTGACATTCTGAAGATGTCAAGTTTCTCTACAATTAATTTATAACATCAGTGCAATTCTTAAAAAATCCTATCAGGAATTTGAGGGAGCTTGGGGTGCCCAGGAGGCTCAGTCACTAAGCGTCTGCCTTTGTCTTCCCAGCACCCTGGGATCGAGCCCCACATCGGGCTCCCGGCTCAGCAGGAAGCCCGTTTCTCCCTCTCCTGCATGTATTCCCTCTCTCGCTGTTTCTCTGTCAAATAAATAAATAAAATCTTCTTTTAAAAAAATGAATTTGAGGGAGCTTGACAACTAATTCTAAAAATACATACAAAAGAAAAAATTTAATAGCTAAGAAATTTGGGGGGGAAGAAAATAAAGGAAAGGCAATTAAAATAAGTTATGTATATGGAAAGCAAGAACAGTAAAACACTGAGAAAAAGATCAAGAAGCAAAGTCAAGAAACAATACAAGTTCTCTCTCTCTCTCTCTCTCTCTCTCTCTCTCACACACACACACACACACACACACACACACAAATAGGGGAAAGAAGAGAACAGAGAAAAGGTCTGGGGTCAGTGATAGGATGTCAGAATTCAGGTCTGCAGGATTTCTTATCATTCTATAATTAGGATATCAGGGTAGCCCAACCAGTAAGGGCAAGGAATAGAGGAAAGGCTAAAGGATCTAAAATAAAGAATTATCACGAGCAATCTTATGTATTAATATATTCCAAATAGGACCAGATGTATTAAGGTCTGCTTTATCCTTTATATTAACATTTACCTAGGATTTAACAAAAATATATGTTAGTTAACCATGAAAAGATCAAGTAGATTATCACCTCAAATAGGCTAGATTTCATGCTCTTTTGTGTACTTCAAATTGTTTAAGGATGTCATTTATTTCTAGTTTAAGTACAAATCCTAATAGTAACCATGCTTTACTTATTTTATATCAACATACATGTGCATTATTTTATTCCTTAACTGATACTGAAAATCTGAATTAAAAAAAAAAAAATCATCCCAACTTGTTTTTAGTTAAAGTTCTAGACAGAGCTGTTACGAAGTCGACTTTACTCTCTCCAAGGAAGATGTTGTTGCCAATATATTAGAAATGTGTGGGACACTAAATAAACACTAGTGGATATGAAGGCTTTTCTTTTAGATTAACTTGAAGTATGAATCATTCTACATTTTCTTCTGCATAGAACACTGGATATATTACATACAATTTTAGTACAAACTTGTAAAACTGTTAACTGTGATTCTTCTTTCCCATTTGTCTCTCTTACAAGAGATGTGTAACAAATTGGTTTGAAATATTTATCTGCTCAGAATTCCAGCATGGCAAAAAAGTATCTCAACTTTTCCAGGAAAAACAGTATTATGCATGTTTTATTCAAAACAACTGGAAACATTCATTATTTTCCTTACGCCTGAAATAATGACTTATATATAGTTTTATTAAAAGAAACTTTGTGTTGCCTCATTTGAGCTAAGTCTAATGAGCCAAACTCACTTATGTGAGTTCAAAAGGCACATAGAAAACTAATTTACTTTCTGTTTGAAGTAGGAAAAGTAAGTTTTATGGCATTCCCCAGTGCCTTCTTAAATATCACACATTTGGAAAAATAAAAAGTAAAAAAATAAATATCACACATTTGGTGACTTATAGATTCAGCTTTATCATACTTCTAATTATTGTCTCACTTAAATCATACTGAAAACAGAGACCTTTTGACCAAACCAGAATGTAGTATTTGTGAGGTAAAGTGAGTTGTTAAATTCAAAATATGGTCGTAACTTTGCCTTCAAAAATGTATACTACAGAACGCTATAATGAATGTTTGAATTAAGAGAATAAAGCATAAAAGCCCACACTGACAGATCTATTTTTAAACATGCATTTTCATACCATATAACACAGGAAACACAATTATACTCATAATAAAAGAAAATCTTTGATGAAGTCATCCTTTTTGTAACCAGATGTCATTGTAATAACTGAAAAAGGGTTGACTGATTATGTGATGAACAGTTCGCAATACTTTGCTTCTGGGTCCTCATTTGTAACCTACATTGTCACCTTTTTCTAGAAGTTAGCATCACTTCAACCTGAATGAAACCAGACTATCACAGGAAGCTCTTTTGAACACAATGGCTACACCAAAAGATAGACTGAGACAGTATCTGAGATCCACCAATACCATAATTTAGAACCCTAAGAAACTACTTGAAAGCAGCTAACGGTTCATTTTCAGAGCAGCTTTGATTCTATCAAGACTCTATCTTAATACATTTTGGAAAATGAATGTATTAAAAAACACCAAAAAAAAAAACAGTCCAAGGGAATTCTCCTTCTCAAGTGTCTAAATAATTAATTTAACAATGCCAAGAAAACATTGTGTATTTTTGAACATGTTAAATAGGCACACTGCCCTTCCTAAAGAAGCATAGAGGAACACTTACTTGCCTGGCATTCATCTTTAACGATCTGGCCCCAAATTACCTCTACTATCCAGCTTCCTATTCTTCCTGGTTACCTTAATGTAAATAAACTAAACACTTAACAGTCCTCAATCCCACTTCAGTACCTTTGCACATGCATGTCCCTAATCTTGATCATGTTCGTTCTCCCAAGCACTGATCTCCATATACAAAAACCTTGTTAATTTTCAAGGTCCAATTTAACAGATGTCTCTTTGACTGCCTACATGACAAAATGAGTACCAACTGCTTTATACACATGACTTAATCTTCACAATGCCATTCCAGTGGTCGCTGTTAAGAGCTGCTACTGGTAAGTACTTATGCATGATACCAAGAGTTTTTAGTACTTAGTGAACTCTTACTACATGTTCGATTATTATCCTCATCCTACAGATGAAGAAGGTGAGAGTGAAGAACACCAGCTTGTGGTGTGAATTTCAATCCCAGTTCCACCATTTGCAGCACTTTCCTCAAATGATAAAGCGTGTGTGTGTTTGTGTGTGTGTGTGTGTGTGTAACTAACAAGGGCTCTTTCAAAGAGCTGTTGTAAACACTAACGGAATCACCCACGTAAAGCATTTAGCATAGCATCTGGCACACAATGAGAACTTGCTGAGTATTAGCTATTATTAATTTTAGTCTTTCCCCACAGTATTTTACATAGTGTTTTTGCATACTGGAGAAACAAACAAAAATACGCTCATGATTAGTGATTAAAAAGCATTCCATCTTTTCTCAAAATAAATTTATTTCACAGGTCAATTCCGAAAGCAGCTTATGCCCTGATAACTTCAGAGCGTAATAAAATGGGAATCTGAATTCGAAGCATTTATGGATTTGATCTCATAGACGCATCTCTCCTCCCATCTGCACCCCAGGAGCAGTGGGGAGATGGTGGCCGAACTTAATCTCAGAGGAACTGGAAAAGTTCTTTGCCTGCAAACACCACTGGGCTTCTAGGAGGTGAAATTGTAATATTCAGCACAGCACAGAGACCATAATATTAGAAAACTGATAAAATTCAATAATTAAATTAAAAAAAAGAAAACTGATAAAAGAATTGGCATCTACTCGTAAAAAGGCTCCGTTATAAAAGCTTAACAATTAAAAAAAATGAACTCATAGAGGTAAAAACCAAGCAGAAATTTTCATTTTATCATAAAAAGGATCATATAATTGTATATCTAAATTCAATTCCACTATTTCACTTAAAATGTATGCATAAATTTGGGCAATTTCTAAAGGCAAGCTTTTTATATTTACATTCTTCCTAGAATTTAAGGGAAAAAGTTGAAATCCTGTGTCATTAACTGTTATGCTACATTAGGCAACATGCTGAAGGAAAAAAAAATTCTACAAGGCCTCTCTGATATGTTAAAACTGATCTGAATCTTTGTATAATTTCGTCTTCATTTCAAGGACACAGTAAAGGACTAAAAAAAAAATAGTCACAGTGGGCGCCTGGGTGGCTCAGTGGGTTAAGCCGCTGCCTTCGGCTCAGGTCATGATCTCAGGGTCCTGGGATCGAGTCCCGCATCAGGCTCTCTGCTCAGCAGGGAGCCTGCTTCCCTCTCTCTCTCTCTGCCTGCCTCTCTCTCCGTCTACTTGTGATCTCTCTCTGTCAAATAAATAAAAATAAAATCTTTAAAAAAAAAAACAGTCACAGTAAATATACATTTCAAGAAACGTTTCAAACATTCTCAGACCTCGGCTCTGGGAAAACTGTAAGAAAGGTTGTGCAGAAAACACAGGAGAGCCACCAGCCCAGCGGAGAGCCATGTCCTCATAGGGGACCTCTACCTCTGCAGGATGTTCCCAGCAGCACTGCAAGGCAGTCACTGCTAGACCTGTTTCACAAATGAGAAAACTGGATGAAGGAGGCCTTTTTAAGGAAATGCAAATGCCGTTAGTGCTCTTTATATTGTGAAATACAAGCTGTAGTTTCAAACAGAAAATGTATACCAAAAACCTCTCCTTTTGTTGTTATCCCCCCTTCCTCTTAAACCAGTCCTTTTTAATAGTGAGTGGAAATAATGCTCTTAAAAAAAATAATAAAGGGCCAGCAAATTGGATTAATATGCTTTTTTTAATAATAAATAAGAAAAAAGTAAGCTTTTTGCAAGTTCTCTACTCACATAATGACTAGTAAAAGAGTAAGAATATAAATTGCTGGAAGAATAATCCTTTACTACCACATTCAATTAAGAAACATGGTAGGGGCGCCTGGGTAGCTCAGTGGGTTAAGCTGCTGCCTTAGGCTCAGGTCATGATCCCAGGGTCATGGGATCGAGTCCCACATCAGGCTCTCTGCTCAGCGGGAAGCCTGCTTCCTCCTCTCTCTCTCTCTGCCTGCCTCTCTGACTACTTGTGATCTCCATCTGTCAAATAAATAAATAAAATCTTCACAAAAAAAAAAAAAAGAAAGAAACATGGTAGAATGCTTCACAGGTAGAAGCAAATAAGAGAAGTTGGAGGAGAGTATATATATTTTTTAAATATTTTTACCTTCTTGAGGTACAATTTATAATTTCCCAAGTTAATTACAATTAAAATTACAATATAATTTTCATTGTATAGTATGACAGAACTTATAACTGTATACAACCTTGTAAGCACCAGAACATCCAAATTATAACCATACTGCCACCCTGGAAGGTTTCTCTGTACTTGTGTACAGTCGATACAACCTCCCCAAATTCTGGCACATGCAATCATGGGTCTGCTTCCTATTGCTAGTTTTGCCAATTTCAGAATTTCAAAGAGAAGGAATCAGACCATAGTTATTCTTTTGACTTTGACCTCTTTCACTTAGAATAATTTTTAAGGGTCATTAAAATCTGGCATGTATCTGGAATATAATAATATTTTGTTCTTTTTTATCTTTGAGTAGCTTCCATGATATAGACTTACAACACTTAGCTTTTGTCCAGATACTAGTCTGAATAATGCTACCATGCACATTCACAGAAAAGTTTGTATGGACATGTTTTCATTTCTCTTTGACAAACACCGAGGAGTCAGACTGTTGAGTTATATTGCAAATATAAGTCTAATGTTATAATATTGATAGTGCCCTACTGTTTTCCAATTTGTCTTCCCACCAGCAACATGTAAGTTACTCCACATCCTCACCGACACTTGGTATTGTTAGTCTTTTTGACTTGGCCATTCTAGTGGGTATGCAGGCCTATCCCACTGTGGGTTTAATATGCATTTCTCTGACAACTAGTGATGATATACATCTTTTCATATGTTCACTGGTTATCTGTGTATCTTTTTTTATGACATGCCTCTCTAAATCTTCTGCTAAATTTTAATTGGGGAACCTATCTTATTACTGTGTTGTTGTTGCTCTTAGTATTATTATACAAAAAAGGTTTTTATATGTTCTGAACACAAACGCTTTATCAGATTTATGTTTTAAAGATATTTTCTACAAGTCCATGGCTTCCTTCCCTAGATGTTCTTTGAAAGACACAAATTTTGACAAAGTCCATTTCACCACATTTTTTCTTTTGTAGTTCATATTTTTGTGACCTGTACAGAAAATCTCAGATTTGAAATATAATCCAATAACACAAGAGAAAATACCAATGGGTTCATTTTAATTACCACCATTCAGAATTCATACATTTATTCAACTCACCTTTCTAGAACCACTGTTCCATCACTACCCTGGGCTAGTAGACATTCCTACCAAAAAGTCACTTTCTTGTCAGTATTTTAACACTTTGCATGACTCAACAACTGGTCAATTAGCCTTTCTTTTTACATAAGAAATAAAGATAAGGGAAGGAGACTTTCAACATACATAAACAAGTCAGCCCACCCTACAGCTTATGTCATGTAACATCACAGAAAATCCAAGGGGGTAGACACCACCCACCACCTGTTTTCACCTAGTGGTTAAGAGCACTGACTGTGGAGCCAGACTCAAACACCAGCTCCATTGTTTTCCGGCTAAGTGACCTGGAAACAACCTAAACTCTCTGTGCCCCCATTTCCTCATCTGTAGCACGGAGAAAAAGGATAATACCTCCAAGGATCATTACAAATGTTATTAACATAATATGTGATGATCACTTAGCACAGTGCCCAGTATTTTTTAGACACTGTGTAAGCACTGCCTATGTGTACTTATTTTATAAATAGATCAAATGGACACAATGTATGAACTTACTTGAGGGAAAAAACAGTTAGTGGCTCTCAAACTGTGATCCTTAGATCAGTGGCATCAACCTCACCTGAGAACTTACCACTAACCCTAACCCTAACCCTAACCCTAACCCTAACCCAATCTCAAAAGATCATTCTCACCACCTTGTTCAAAATAGTTTTCCATTACCCCAACTATTCTCCACTTCAAAATTTGGTTTTCTGCATGGCATTTTTTAGAACGAACCGCTCTCATTTACTTGCTGACCCTTTATCTATCTTTATAATTACTAAGAGGCACCATTAGAACAGGGAACTGATCTGTTTTGTTCATTTTCATATCTGTAGCTCTAAAATATAGCAAAGACTCAATAAAATATTTGTATAGTGGATGAATAAATAAGTGAACTTCCAAGAGCATAATGACTTTTTTGATCCTGACTTTAAAAAATGTGCGGGGAATTGAGAAAGTAATAAGAGCTTCTCTGGGAATCTTGAAAAACATCAGTCCATAAAATCAGTGTTTTAAGATTAAAAGGAGAGCTTTAGGGAGGAACTGAAGTTGAATGATGACACGAGTAACAGGACCACCACCCTGTGCGAGGCATTTCATGAGATCCTCCAGCTCCCTCAAAACAACCACTGAGGTGGTTCTCAAGACATTGACAATGACTTGTGGGGTTATTTTTCCAGCTTAGTTGATCAAGAAGCTGAGGCTCAAAAAGAGAATATATAAAGATGCACAGTTTGTAAACAATTAAGGCAGGACTCAACCCATACTTCTGTATCCAAAGATTCCACTGTTTCCACTATTTCTCTATCCATAGGAAGGCCAGTGTGGAAGCTGTGTTTTAAACGAATTCATTCTCTTAACAGAACTTAAGAAGTTCACAACTGATTGAAGAACACAGACATATCCACAGATAATAAACAATGTAACCAGCATTACAGGTGAGCTATAAGGAGAGGTTATGGGAGCTGGAGGGGGTCTCCCAGGACTGCAAAGCATCTCTTATGCAAGACTGCGAATTTGAGAATTATCTGTTTGAGCCTGGATCTGACAGCCATATCCTAATCATTCTCCATTTAATAGTAATGCTTAATCAAGCAGTAATCTTCATTAATAAAATATGTGTCAAAGCTGTAATATGGTCTTAACTGTCCATCTTTTGAATTCTTTTTTCTTCCAGGAAATCAGCAAGTTAGAGCAGGTTTTCTACTATAAGCAAAACAGGAGAAGAAACTGAGCAATAATAACACATTTGTATGTATGAAGTGACAGAAGACATCCTTTTTGTTCTACTCTCCAAGACTCTAGAATAGATCTCATAAATTTAAATTCAAAAAGAAAAATAAAATCCAGAAAGAAAATCATACAGGAAATACAATGCAGGCAACTGTAAACAATAGACACAGTTGGCTTTAATTTTAGTTCTGGCTTTAGAGACTATGCTGAACATAAAGTAACTAGGACAGTTCAGTGGACACAAGAGAAACAATATTTGAATTAATGATTACTTTGAACTGTTTTCCAGTATGGAGTAAATATCTGACTTGATATAAGGGTTACATACTCTTTGTGTAGTAATCTTGCACAGCGGGAAAATAATCTTCCTGGACCAAAGGAAAATACTGCATTTCCTTTAACACTGTAAGAACAGCTCAACTTCTGGAAGTTGTACCGTGGCATGAATCCCAGTAGTGAAGGTCATTTTTCAGGGTTACAGTTAACATGGAAAATGGAATGATGCATCTGGGCTACACCACACTGTTGTGATCATAACATTTTCTTACACAAATAGTCTAGCTGAAAGGAAGATGGAACACTGTTTGCAAAGCAAAGATGGAAGGAGTTTTAGTGTGGGACAAAATGTTGGGAATACCAGACAGATAAGGCAGGTTTCTCATGACATAGAACATCTGTCTATGTTTTTTTAATGCTTCCATGTTGCTCATAAAGTTTTGATCAATTTTAAAGCTCTTTCCTAAAATAAAGACAATTGTAGTCAGCATTTAGAGGAAATGACAATGTCATTAGAGAAAATGACATATGATAATGAATGTCTTTAGTGTTATATGAACTCTTCCTTGTTCCTTTTTCCTGTAAACAGAGGAAATAGAGGAAACAGTATTGTAGGGAGAGAAGAAAGTCCTTAAGCTCTGTAAAAATCTTTTCTAAAACAACCTAAAAAGAAAATGCCTTTGCCAAAAAAAAAAAAAAAATAGTATTTTAATATGCTCAGAAAGGAATCACCTGATACATTTCAAAACTAGAACAACATATTGAGAATCTTATGGTCAATTTCAAATCATAAACATGATCATGTCAATATGAGCAGCTCTAAAACCATCAACAAGCCAAACTCTTTCAGAGTAAGTCTCCTCCGGGTACATACTGAGTAATTAGAAAGCTCATTTTCAGTAAAAAGAGTAGAAAACTGTAACAAGTTTACAGAGGTCAGTGAAAAATATAAAGAGGTCAGTTAAAAAAGAATAAGGGGGGGGGGGCGCCTGGGTGGCTCAGTGGGTTAAAGCCTCTGCTTTCGGCTCAGGTCATGATCTCAGGGTCCTGGGATCGAGCCCCGCATCGGGCTCTCTGCTCCGCGGGAAGCCTGCTTCCTCCTCTCTGCCTGCCTCTCTGCTTACCTGTGATTTCTCTCTGTCAAATGAATAAATAAAATCTAAAAAAAAAAAAAAAAGAATAAGGGTTGTTTTAAGGTCCACAGAACCCAACCCAAGTTCTATGTTTAATGTGCTATTCAAAACACTTAACCTTAGTGCCTCCAAAGCACTGACTTAGCAACAGCATAACCCAGCGCAGTTTATGTGAACATCCAGTATGACCAGACTTTATTTTCTTTAGGGTATCAAGTTAAGCCTTTATATTTTCATCTACAGAGTTGCCAGAAGTCTTGTTTGGTGGGCTTATAATACAATAAACCCCAAAAAAGGCTAGGAAGAGAGACAGAAGCGTGAACAACTAGAATGACCAAGATTCACCAAACACATCGCAAGATAATTTGAACACGAAGACTTGAACAAGAGAGGGTGTTAGAACACAAAAGCTGTTATTTATACTTTAACTATATGCTGTAGAGTCAAAGATACCGTCCTTAAAACCTACTCCCCTCTCAGCACACCCCAAGATACATGTTAATTAATAAAGATGTGTTGAATAGGACATATTGAAACAATTATTCTGTATCATAATCTTTCATCTACCTTTTTTTAAAAAAGATTTTATTTGTTTGACACAGAGAGAGAGATCACAAGTAGGCAGAGAGGCAAGCAGAGAGAGAGGGGAAAGCAGGCTCCCTGCTGAGCAGAGAACACGCTACGGGGCTCGATCCCAGGACCCCGGGACCAAGACCTGAGCTGAAAGCAGAGGCTTAACCCACTTAGCCACCCAGGTGCCCCTTTTATCTACCTTTCACAAGGAAAGGCAAAAGATCCTGTTGCTTAATAATCAGGAACTGGAATGTCCTAATGAAATACAGTCTTTAGGGCAAAAAAGTAATACAATCAATTCCACTTGTTTTCTGACTCTGAATATAAACCCTAATCAATAAGAAATTTCATGCAAGCCTCTGATAGTTTTATCAGTAAACTGTATGCATCCTACTACATGAGATCAAAACATTAAGTTTCTAAGTGTCTTAAGTTTGAGAAGTATATAGAAATACTAATTTCTAGTATTTTTTCCTACAACTACACTCACTATCTTACACACCCAGTATGGAATCTCCCATTCAATTCCATATTGAGATTACCAATATTTAGTGAATTAGAATATTAGTTTGTGTTATATTCAAACTGTAGATAGTATAACTTCCTTGACAACTCAGAAGACACAATAGTTACCCCTAGAAGCACTGAAAGTCTTCTGTCTTCTATGGACACTGCTGCTTTAAAAATCCAGGTACACGCGCCCCTTTGGATCCCTACATTTGTATCTTTGGGATAAATACCCAGCAGTGTGATTGCTGGGTTGTAGAGTAGCTCTATTTTCAACTTTTTGAGGAACCTCCATGCTGTTTTCCAGAGTGGCTGCACCAGTTTGCATTCCCACCAACAGTGTAGGAGGGTTCCCCTTTCTCCGCATCCTCCCCAACATCTGTCATTTCCTGACTTGTTAATTTCAGCCATTCTGACTGTTGTGAGGTGGTATCTTATTGTGGTTTTTATTTGTATTTCCCTGATGCTGAGTGATGTGGAGCACTTTTTCATGTGTCTGTGTCTGGGTGTCTTCTTTGCAGAAATGTCTGTTCATGTCTTCTGCCCATTTCTTGATTGCATTATTTGTTTTTTGGGTGTTGAGTTTGATAAGTTCTTTATAGATTTTGGATACTAGCCCTTTAGCTGATATGTCATTTGCTAATATCTTCTCCCATTCTGTTAGCTGTCTTTTGGTTTTGTTGATGGTTTCCTTTGCAGTGCAAAAACTTTTGATGGTGATAAAGTCCCAATAGTTCATTTTTGCCCTTGCTTCCCTTGCCTTTGGCGATGTTTATAGGAAGAAATTGCTGCCACTGAGGTCGAAGAGGTTGCTGCCTGTGTTCTCTTAAAGGATTTTGATGGATTCCTGTCTCACATTGAGGTCTTTCATCCATCTGGAGTCTATTTGTGTGTGTGGTATAAGGAAATGGTCCAGTTTCATTCTTCTGCATGTGGCTGTCCAATTTTTCCAACACCATTTATTGAAGAGACTGTATTTTTCCCATTGCACATTCTTTCCTGCTTTGTCAAAGATTAGCTGACCACAGAGTTGAGGGTCTATTTCTGGGCTCCCTCTTCCGTTCCCTTGATCTCCGTGTCTGTTTTTGTGATAGTACCATACTGTCTTGATGATTACAGCTTTGTAATAGAGCTTGAAGTCTGGAATTGTGATGCCACCAACTTTGACTTTCTTTTTCAACATTCCTCTGGCTATTTAAAGACTTTCCTGGTTCCTTATAAATTTTAAGATTATTTGTTTCATTTTTTTGAAAAAAATGGATGGTATTTTTATAGGGATTGCATTAAACGTGTAGATTGCCCTAGGTAGCATAGACATTTTCACAATATTTATTCTTTCAATCTATGAGCATGGAATGTTTTTCCATTTCTTAGTGTCTTCCTCAGTTTCTTTCATGAGTACTTTACAGTTTTCTGAGTACAGATTCTTTGCCTCTTTGGTCAGGTTTATTCCTAGGGATTTTAAGTTTCTGGGAGCAATTTTAAGTGGGATCAATGCTTTAATTTCTCTTTCTTCTGTCTTACTGTTGGTGTATAGAAATTCAACTGATTTCTGTGCATTGAATTTATATCCTGACACATTCCTGAATTCCTGTATGAGTTCTAGCAGTTTTGGAGTGGAGTCTTTTGGATTTTCCCCCATAAAGTATCATATCATCTGCAAAGGGTGAGAGTTTGACTTCTTCTTTGCTGATTCGGATGCCTTTTATTTCTTTTTGTTGTTGGATTGCTTGGGCTAGGACTTCTAGTACTATGTGGAATAGCAGCAGTGATAGTGGACAACCCTGCTGTGTTCCTGACCTTAGGTGAAAAGCTCTCATTTTTCCTCCTTGACAATGATATTCACTGTGGGTTTTTCATAGATGGCTTTGATAATATTGACGTATGTATCCTCTATCCCTACACTCTGAAGAGTTTTGACCAAGAAAGGACGCTGTACTTTATCAAATTCTTTTTCAGCATCTGCTGAGAGTACCATATGGTTCTCGTTCTTTCTTTTATTAATGTATTGTATCACACTGATTGATTTGCGGATGTTGAACCTACCTTGCAGCCCAGGAATAAATCCCACGTGGCCATGCTGAATAATCCTTTTGATGTACTGCTGGATCCTACTGGCTAATATTTTGGTGAGAATTTTTGCATCTGTGTTCATCAAGGACACGTCTGTAATTCTACTTTTTAGTGGGGTCTTCGTCTGGTTTTGGGATCAAGGTAATTCTGGCCTCATAAAATGAGTTCAGAAGTTTCCCTTCCATTTCTATTTTTTGGAACAGTTTTGGAAGAATAGGTATTAGTTATTCTTTAAATGTTTCACAGAATTCCCCTGGGAAACCGTCTGTACCAGGGCTCTAGTTTTTTGGGAGATTTTTGATGACTGCTTCAATCTCCTAACTGGTTATGAGTCTGTTAAGGTTTTCTATTTCTTCCTGGTTCAGTTTTGGTAGTTACTATGTCTCTAGGAATACATCCATTTCTTCCAGATTGTCAAATCTGCTGGTGTATAGTTGCTCATATGTTCTTATAATTGTTTGTATTTCTTTGGTGTTGGTTGTGATCTCTCCTTCTTAATTCATGATTTTTTTTATTTATTTGGGTATTTTCTCTTTTCTTTTTGATAAGTCTGACCAGGGGTTTATCAAACTTATTAATTCTTTCAAAGACCCAGGTCCTAGTTTCATTGATTTGTTCTCCTGTTCTTTGGTTTCTATTTCATTAATTTCTGCTCTGATCTTCATTATTTCTCTTCCCCAGCTGGGTTTAGGCTTTCTTTGCTGGTCTTTCTCTAGCTCCTTCAGGTGTAGAGTTAGGTTGTATACTTGAGACCTTTCTTGTTTCTTGAGAAAGGCTTGTGTCACTATATAATTTACTCTTAGGACTGCCTTTGCTGTGTCTCAAAGATTTTGAACAGTTGTGTTTTCATTTTCATTTGTTTCAAAGAATTTTTTCAATTCTTATTTAATTTTCTTGTTGACCCACTCATTCTTTAGTAGGATGCTGTTTAGCCTCCATTTTTTTAGTTCTTTCCAGCTTTCCTCTTGTGATTGAGTTCTGGCTTCAGAGCATTGTGGTCTGAAAATATGCAGGGAATATTGGTACCAGTTGAGACCTGATTTGTGACCCAGGATGTGATCTCTTCTGGGAAATGTTCTATATGCACTAGAGAAGAATGTATATTCTGTTGCTTTGGGATGGAATGCCCAGAATATACCTGTGATCTGGATCCATCTGGTCCAGTGTGTCATTTAAAGCCTTTATTTCCTTGTTATCTTTTGCCTAGATGATCTGTCCATTTCGATGATAACGGTGTTAAAATCCCCTACTATTATTGTATTATTGTCAATGTGTTTCTTTTATTCTGCTATTAATTGGTTTATATACTTGGCTGCTCCCATATTTGGGGCATAGATAATTAAAATTGTTAGATCTTCTTGTTGGACAGACACTTTAAGTACAATATAGTGTCCTTTCTCATCTCTTATTATATTCTTTGGCTTAAAATCTAATTTATCTGATATAAGGATTGCCACCCCAGCCTTCTTTTGATGTCCATTAGCATGGTAAATTGTTTTCCACCCCCTCACTTTAAATCATTAAATGACTTTAAATCACTTTAAACTCACTAAAATGAGTTTCTTATAGACCGCATATTGATGAGTCTTGTTTTTTTATCCATTCTGATACCCTGTGTCTTTTGACTGGGAAATTTAGCCCATTTACATTCAGGGTAATTACTAAGAGATATGAATATAGTGCTATTGTATTGCCTGTAAGGTGACTGTTACTGTATATTGTCTCTGTTCCTTCCTGGTCTAGTACTTTTAGGCTCTCTCTTTGCTCAGAGGACCCATTTCAATATTTCCTATAGGGCTGGTTTGGAATTTGCAAATTCTTTTAATTTTTGTTTGTCCTGGAAGCTTTTTATCTCTCCTTCTATTTTCCAATGACAGCCTAGTTGTATATAGTATTCTTGGCTGCATATTTTTCTCATTTAGTGCTCTGAATATATCATGCCAGTTCTTTCTGACCTGATAGGTCTCTGTGGATAAGTCTGCTGCCAATCTAATATTTCTACCATTGTATGTTACAGACTTCTTGTCTTTCAGGATTTTCTCTTTGTCACTAAGACTTATAAGTTTTATTATTAGATGACGGGGTATGGGCCTATTTTTATTGATTTTGAGGGGGGTTCTCTCTGCCTCCTGGATTTTGATTTCTGTTCCCTTTGCCATATTAGGGAAATTCTCTACTATAATTTTCTCCTATATACTTTCTGCCCCCCTCTCTCTTTCTTCTTCTGATTCCAATTATTCCAATACTGTTTCATCTTATGGTATCACTTGTCTCTCGAATTCTCCCCTCATGGTCCAGTAGTTGTTTTTCCCTCTTTTGCTCACCTTCTTTATTCTCTGTCATTTGGTCTTCTATATCACTAATTCTTCTGTATCATTTATCCTAGCAGTAAGAGCCTCCATTATTAATTGCACTTCATTAATAGCTTTTTTTAAATTTCAACTTGGTTAGATTTTAGTTCTTTTATTTCTCCAGAAAAGGATTTTATTTCTCCAGAAAATGTTTCTCTAATATCTTCCATGCCTTTTTTGAGCCCAGCTAGTACCTTTATAATCGTCATTCTGAACTCTAGTTCTGACATAGTTCCAATGTCTGTATTGATTAGGTTCCTAGCTATCAGTATCCCCTCTTGTTCCTTTTTTTTGTAGTGAGTTTTTCCACCTTGTCATTTTATCCAGATATGAATATATGAACAAGAGAATAAAATACTAAAAGGGTGGCAAAGACCCCAGAAAAATATATGCTAACCAAATCTGGCGGGTGAGAACTCTCCTGTTGAGTTTGTAGGTGTTTGGAATGGTTTAATAACTATTTAGCTGAACTTCTGGGACCTAATGCTATTTCAATCAGCTACTTCTCCACCATATTGCTTCCTCCCTCCAGCATACATATTTTAATAATATGTATTCTTCCAAACCATGAGCATGGCATGTTTTTCCATTTCTTTGTGTCTTCCTCAATTTCTTTCATAAGTGTTCTACAGTTTTTAGAGTACAGATCCTTCATCTCTTTGGTCAGGTTTATTCCTAAGTATCTTATGGTATTTGGTACAATTGTAAATGGGATCAATTCTTTAATTTATCTTTCTTCTGTCTCATTATTAGTGTATAGAAATGCAACTGATTGATGCACTGATTTTATATCCTGGCATGTTGATGAATTCCTGTATGAATTCAAGCAATTTGGGAACAGGGTCTTTTGGGTTTTCCCCATAAAGTATCATGTCATCTGTGAAGAGTGAGAGTTTGAATTCTTCATTGCCAATTTGAATGCTTTTTATTTCTTTTTGTCATCTGATTCCTGAGCCTAAAACTTCTAATATGACGCTGAACAACAGTGGTGAGAATGGGCACCCCTGTGGTGTTCCTGACTTTAAGAGAAAAGCTCTCAGTTTTATCCCTATTGAGAATGATATTCATGGTAAGCTTTTTGTAGATGGCTTTTATGATATTGAGCTATGTTCCCTCTATCCCTACACTGTGAAGAGTTTTAATCAAGAACCACTGTTGTACTTTGTCAAATGTTTTTTCTGCATCAACTGAGAAGATCATATGGTTCTTGTCCTTTCTTTTATTAATGTGATGTATCACACTGATTGATTTGTGAATGTTGAACCACTCTTGCAGCCCAGGAATAAATCCCACTTTGTCATGGCGAATAATCCTTTTAATGTACCATTGAATTGTACTGGCTAGTATCTTGGTAAGAATTTTGGAATCCATGCTCATCAAGGATACTGGTATGTAATTCTCTTTTTTTGACAGGGTCTATGCCTGGTTTTGGGATCAAGGTAATGCTGGCTTCATAGAACAAGTTTGGAAGTTTTCCTCCCATTTCTATTTTTTGAAACAGTTTCAGAAGAACAAGTATTAGTTCTTCTTTAAATGTTTGGTAGAATTCCCCTGGGAAGCCATCCAGTTCTGGACTCTTGTTTGTTGGGAGATTTTTGATTACTGTTTCAATCTCCTTGCTGGTTATAGGTTAGTTCACCTTTTCTATTGCTTACTGTTTCAATTTTGGTAGTTTGTAAGTTTCTAGGAATGCATACATTCCTTCCAGATTGCCTAACTTGTTGGCATACAGTTGCTCATAATTGTTTGTATTTCCTTGGTGTTGGTTATGATCTTTCCTCTTATTCATGATTTTATTAATTTTGGTACTTTCTCTTTTCTTTTTGATAAGTCTGGCTAGTGGTTTATCAACCTTATTAATTTCTTTCAAAGAACAAGCTTCTAGTTTCATTGATCTGTTCTGCTATTCTTTTGGTTTCTATTTCATTGATTTCTGCTCTGATCTTTATTATTTCTCTTCTCCTGCTTGGTTTAACCTTTATTTGCTCTTCTTTGTCCAGCTCCTTTAGGTGTAGCTTGTGTATATGAGACTTTTCTAGTTTCTTGAGAAAGGCTTGTATTGCTGCTATGTACTTCCTTCTTAGATTTTTAGGTAGACTGGCAAATATAGCCTTAAGATCGACCTGACATTCAGATCCTTCCTATAGCAATTCAAACTACAGAATACATTTTGAACAAATCTAGGAAAGAGGGTGAGGGGATGGAAGCAGTAAAAGAATTTTTTTAAGAAAAGATATTGAGGGAGCACCTGGGTAGCTCAGTGAATAACTGTCTACCTTTGGCTCAGGTCATGATCTCAGGGTCATGGGATCGACCCCCCACATCTCCCTGTTCACTGGGGAGTCAGCATCTCCTTCTCCCTCTGTGCCACCCCCATGCTCTCTCTAATAATTAAATAATTTAAAAAGATACTGAGAATATATTACAGAGGTAAAAAGTTACAAAATATTGAAAATAAGCATTATTTTAACTAAACTAATTATCAATTTTGAAAACAGTCTCCTATCCAGAATCTAGAGCTGAAAGGTCTCATATTTAAAGGTCTAAAATATTAAGTTGTGGTATAAAATTCTCATTTTAAACATGAGAAACTGAGACCTAGAAGACTAGAAAAATAATTTATATTAGGAACATCATAAACATAGATTGTATTGCAAATTCTGGAGGGATAAAGATAGTATCATCTTGCTCTCTGAAATGTTAATTACTAATTTTTGTTTTATTTTGTAAAAACAAAATGTACTGCCAAAACAGAATCACTTAGAAGAAATGTGTCAAGAATCTGTTATGTATACATCATTAGCTATTAAGTTTGTACAGTTTACCTTTTTAGGATTATTTTATTAACAGAACAGCTTCCAAGACTAAGGCTAAAGATCAGTTCAATTCTTCCTCTCATCCACTCCTCTATAGAATCAATATCTCTATGCTAGAATTCAAATTAAAACTAGACTATAAAGCAATCATAGCATGTATAAGTTATTTGGTACCTTTTTAATGCTATCTATGGTCACAAATTAAATCAAATCAAATGTTACCTCTCTTTTCCATTGTTCTGATTAGATTTACTTGCTGAATACTCATGTTCTTAAAAAATTAGAGGGTTTTTATCCACCACAGTCTTTATGGGAAAAGTGGGGTCATGACTGAGGAACTCACCATGGGTCTAGCCTTGTCCTGACCATAAAGGGCAGGCAGACACTGGGCCTCAAAGCCAAGCTCTAACTCCCTTCTCCCAAATAGGATTAGGATGCTCCTCAGGCTACATCATCTTATACAGCTAACAAAGGAAATTTCTTATTTCCAGATTAACTGCTAATTAGCAGTAATTTCTTTTATTAGTACATCTTTGGCCTGCTTACTCTCTAGTTCTACTGATGTAATGTAACCACCACCAAGCTCTTAAAACAGCAAAAATCAAGGAGCCAGAGCATGTGCCTTTTGCTTTTCACTCACCCACCACATTCTATCCCTCCCACTCAGTCCACCTCATGGTTCTCCTAACACTGCACCTTTGCACATGTGCTCTTTGGCAAGCTTCTGGTTGAAGTCACTGGTTGAAGAGAAGTCAGAATATACAGAAAGTAGTACTCGAGGAAGCATGTGAAAGCCCCAATCCATGTCAACGAACAGGACTATAGGACTTTGCTGAACTGAGAAACCTGGTCACAAATACATGGAGGTGAGCCTCCTGGTGAACAGTCACAGAAAGTGAAACCCGAATAATTGGGAAAGAAACAGATTTAAGCAAAAACAAAACAAAACAAAACAACAGGTTTAAGGCAACCTAAAAATGCTCTTTGAGTATTTTTTTTAAGATTTTATTTATTTATTTATTTATTTGTCAGAGAGAGAGAGAGCAAGCACAAGCAGGCAGAGCAGCAAGCAGAGCCAGAGAGAGAAGCAGCCTCCTTGCCCAGCAAGGATCCTGATGCAGGACTTGATCCCAGGAACCTGGGTTCATGACCTGAGCCGAAGGCAGCGGCTTAACCTACTGAGCCACCCAGGCATCCCGCTCTTTGAATATTTAACAAGGGAATCCACTTACTATGAAGAGTATGTTGTGCCAGAGTGCCAAAAATCAATACCTGGGTTCTTTAAACCTCATTTTTCCCAAACAGTTCTTGGAAACTACCCAGTCTGCATGGTTCTAAAGGATAGAATATCACAACTAGTGAGACTTGCAAACATTAAATTTCATCTCTATCATGAAGCTAAAATAACAATTTATGGAAATTAAAACATGATGGTATTTTAAAGATCATCCAGCACCCTTATTTAACAACTGCACAGAATGGCCTTGTCACGAGGTCCACATGACACATTTCATGAAAGGCAGGACTGTGGCTGGAACCCAGGTCTCCTGGCACTCAGGCATCCCAACACCATGTGAATCTCATACTCTCAAGTCAACATCCCAACTCATCACCATGTCTTCTGCAAAGGCCTCATCCTGAACTCTGGTTCGGTTTTATACAGTTTACACAAAAGGCATCATGGGGGGAAAGAAGCAATTTAATTTTCTAGAAATTAATTAAAACATGGATTTATATAAACAGCTGGTATTACATATCACTGTATGCTGTGCTAGGGTGAGTGTTATTTCTAAAAATAATAAAGCTTCTCTGATGGAATTGGATCAGAGATCAATTCCTAGCTGGCACCCTATATGAAGCCTTGTTTCACACATTACATCTATAAAAGGGTAGCTGGCAGGATTTCATCCATTAATAGTTAGTGCCCAATATACAAATCTCTCTTTAGCTAAAAACTACCCAGACTTTTTGCTGAAAATTAAAGCTACCCATTAAAAAAAATAAATAAATAAAACCCAAAATACAAAACAAACAAACAAACTCCAAACAACCTGCTGAGACTTCTAGCTTCGAATATTATACTGTTATTCTTTTTTCACCCTGAGATTTTCCAATCTGAGTCAAATGTTTGAAGTCACAAAGGCACCCTTTCACATCATTAGGCAGGACCCAGACTTATGTATATTTGCACACATAGATCAACACACATACATACACCCCAAAATAAAGTTATCTGGCTATCTCCAGAACTAGAGATGTATTTTTAAGCTTAGCACCTTGTTTGAGAAACAGATTAATGTTCCTCCTCTACTTCCAGCCAATCAGAGGCTCTATTTGGGGTGGGAGCACATGGGGAGGTGAGAGCAGGGGGAAGAGTCACAGACCTCTTGAATGCCCATGTGCCGCTAACAATGCTCAGTGCTTGATCTATTCTGGCTCACTCACACTTCAACAACCCATGATCATGAATGATGTCATCATGTGCAGGAGAAGAAACTGAGACTCAGGGGAGCTGACGTAACTTTCCCAGGGTTTCACATTCACATCTCTGATACACAGTGACTTGCTGTGGGCTGCAAATATACTTCCTCAGAGGGGCATTGGTCCTGAGACCCAAGAGGGCTCAGAGCTCTCACATGTCTTGGGCACTCATCTTCACAACCAGCCAGTGGAAAGGCTGGAAAAAAGAAATGTGAGCATGAAGAGGTTAAAATACAGCAGAGGAGAGGCCAAAGCCAACCCTTTGCAGACCATCGCTGTATTACTGAGCCTCTGGAGCAGTGAAAAGAAACCATCCCCGTGTTTCACATACAAAGAGTCCCAATGCCACTCTAGATGCTAAGTGTCTTTTCAGCCCAGGTCATTGGGAACCTCTATGATAGAATTACCTGGGTATTATTGTCTGCTTACACAGTTGTCACAGAAAGATGAAGAAATGCAGTAGGTTAATAAATACCTTTACCTTCTCAGAATGCCATCAGCACACAGCCACAGCAATTTATTATTTTAATTGATGGTATTCATAGCATTTCATACGAATTACACTCCCAGAATTAAAATTCCTGAGCTCTAAGGTTTATATTTTTCATGCCAATGTGACTACATTAAAATCACCTTGTAATTATGATTACTTTAATTATTATTTCTAATTTTAAAAGCCAGATAACAGATGGAGTCTGCTTGCTAACACTTCATTTTTGTTACTTTTCTTTCTCCAGCTGAGCTACAGGAGGAGAGAAGGATGTAGTTTCCAGCCTTCACTTTTAGAAGAACTCTCAGCCAGGCTAAGAGTGAAGAGTCCAGCAAAGTGGCTGGGGATCAAGAACCTTCTGGAAGTTGTGTTATTACTCTGCAAAGAGCAAGCTGAGATCTCTGCTTTTTACAGGCAGATGTGCTGAAGGCAGTCCCTGGGCGTATCCATGCTTCAGGGTGTCCTACAGGATGAATAAGAAGGAGTAGAACTGGAGGATGTCCTGGTGGGTGCTAAAGAAAACAACAGCTGGTGTTTTGTTCCTCGAGTGTACTGAAAGAACAGTGGCCTTGGAATCTGGCAGAGTTTATGGTAGTCCCACTTCCTCTATTTAATAGCTTGAATGTGGTATTTCATGTTTAGCACTTACCTTACTGAGTAGTCATGAGAATTAAATGAGAGGGGGTCACACGGCATGTGCATGACACAGAGTCAAGGAGAATGAAAATCATCCCAGCTCAGAGCCCTGCTCAGGGAACCAGGAGGAAGGCAGGAGGGCAGGACCCAAAATGTTACAGTAAAGAGAGTCCCTTTTCAAGGCCTTCTCTTGCCTGGACTCTCTCACGAATTTAAGGATTTATAAAGCTATGAGGGACACAGCCAGCAAAGCCAGTCCTCTGAGGGAGAGAGGAAAATACACATTAGAGGACATCTTTTGGATAACGGCTCTCAAATACCTACGGGAATCTGCAGAAAGCTATGGAAGCTTCTCCTCAGAAAACATTGATACACACATACATTTTGCATTTCATTTCAGGAGACCTACAGACTCCCTAAGACCTCCTGACTTAATGGCCTTCAATTTATTGATGAAGGATTGCTGATATGTCTTGAAGTAACTGTACTGGATTACCACTGTTTTATTGTTCAAAACAACAGCTACAGCAACAAAAATATCACCCCATTTTAAACATCCAAGCACATGAAGCCTTTAACAAAATAACAAAAACAAAACTGGAGCAGGAAATATAAAAGATGCAGCCCAACTACGGCTTTTCTGAAGATGCCTCGGGCCCAGTGAAGCTTCTAGAGGAGGCAGGTGTATATTGTTCTCCAACCTCAAGCCAACTCCTCAACTTCCCCTCACAAAGGTCCCCTCAACACCACTGCTGGTGCCTCCAAACCTGGCCTCACACCAGGGGAAACTGGAAATACTCCTATGAGGTAAGATTCTGCTGACATATGGAGGCAATAAAAGGAACAGGTGCCAGATAGAGGTCAGAACCTATTCCAGACCTGCACCTGCTGAGGCATACAAATATGGCCTCCAGCAGGCTCCATCTGCTGTGTGCTGTGGCCAGAGCCTCCTCCTGTGAACCACAACCAGAGAAATAAGAAGATCCCTCTCCCACCCCAGCAAAAGAACCCATAAGATAAGGGAGGTCAGGTGATAAAGTCCAAAACAAAGACAAGGAAAAAAGAACAGCTTTTCTGCTCTGCTTCATCAACCAGAAAACAATGAGACTGATTTGTACAGTTTTCCCTAATTACCTTTGAGTAACCCTGGGGTTTGGACATACTCCTGGGTGTGGTTTTCCATGAGGTTACACAGTGACCTCAGCTTCTCTTCTCACACAGAAAAATACCCTTGATATGTGAACCTCCACACAAGAAACTGATTAAGAAGCAAGTAGTAAAAAGAAGGGCCATCTGTACCCCAATTTTTATAGTAGCAATGGCCACGGTTGCCAAACTGTGGAAAGAACCAAGATGCCCTTCAACGGACAAATGGATAAGGAAGATGTGGTCCATATACACTATGGAGTATTATGCCTCCATCAGAAAGGATAAATACCCAACTTTTGTAGCAACATGGACGGGACTGGAAGAGATTATGCTGAGTGAAATAAGTCAAGCAGAGAGAGTCAATTATCATATGGTTTCACTTATTTGTGGAGCATAACAAATAGGACATGGGGAGTTGGAGAGGAGAAGGGAGTTGGGGGAAATTGGAAGGGGAGGGGAACTATGAGAGACTGTGGACTCTGAAAAACAATCTGAGGGGTTTGAAGTGGCGGGGAGGTGGGAGGTCGGGTACCAGGTGGTGGGTATTGGAGTGGGCACGGATTGCATAGAGCACTGGATGTGGTGCAAAAATAATGAATACTGTTATGCTGAAAATAAAAAAATAAAATAAAATAAAACGCACACTATCGATACTGGGGGGGAAAAAAAAGAAGCAAGAAATCTACTCTACTCCACCTCCTTTTGCCACCAAGTTCCAAACCGAGGTCACTTCTAGAGGGCTTCCATATCTTCTTCAGTCTTTGAATTTCCAAGAGTAAGGTGAAGGGGCATGGAATTGAGAGACAGAAACACTGGGTTGAAGTCCTGTTTCTGTCATTTGACTAGCTATCTCCCCTTTGGAAAGCTGCCGTCTTTGCCCAGCTTCCTCACCTATGAAACAGAATTAATCTCTCCCCCATTACCACGCAAGCCACTGTGCAGATAATCTTGTCACAGGGCATATAGGAAAATTTCTTAAATGGTTCCACACAGTATGAAAATGTCAGAAACCATCAGGTGGATGGGGTGGGGGACAGTGAAGAAAGGTGGCTTGTGAAAACAAGGAACCACAGCCCTGCAGTTGTCATTCCCCTCATCCCACACAATATTCAAGGTGGGGCTCCCAGACACGGTGGCCAACAGCAGACCTAGACTGAATGGCATCTATAGGCTGGTTCCCTGAGGAAGCTAGAATGCACTCCCTTCCTCCCCTCCTCCACCTGCCCATTCACATTGCAATAATCTAATATTAAGGGAGAACCTACCAAGCTTGGTGAAACCACAAAACTAAAAATCCAGGCATGAGAGAGGACCAGAATATGCATGTTCATTAAATGCAGGCCAGACCCCCCCCCCAACAAAAGTATGGCTGGAGGAAAAACGACACCACCATCTGTCGGGCTAGCTGTAGCCAAGGATTACAAATGAACACAAGAACAATCTTCGTCTCGGGCATGCTCTGAATACATATTCTTCATTTAACAACTGCAGACAAAAACTACCCTTCCTCATTACCCAACATTTCTACCTGATCTGAAATTCATCAACCAAGAAATTGACAGTTTTCTAATTCTGGGCCCAATAATTCATAAAGCAGAAAGGATCACTGAAAATATGTACCTGGAAGGACTATAACCTTTCTCCACCAAAGGGAACTGAGATCCTTCAAGAAATGGCTAAATCCAGGGCTGAGTCACAATAGGTATGAGGTGAGCCTGGAATATCTCATTATGACAGGAAGTAATAAAATCATGGGGAAATATAACATCAACATGAGCCAGCTCGAAGGGGTTTCCACTGGCCAACTCTGTGACAATTCAAGCATCAAAATAATTGAGTTCAGAAGTGACTTATAATCCATTGGAAAACAGGATTTCATAGCAACCCCTTAGCAGTAACAGACAGGAATGAAGGGAGGGTTCTTGCTAACAGAAGAATGCTGAAGGCTGACTGATAAACATGGAAGGAGTAGTGAGTTCAAAACTCAACTGGGCACCTATCAGTAAAAAATGGATCTGACGTCACCAATGGATGCTAAATTTTTGTATCCATTTGAGGAGAAGCAGGATATTTGCATGATCTTACATTGTGTCCTCACAGATCGCTTACTAGCTGCAAGAGATTAAGAAGAAAATAGTACTTTTACAGTCAAGAAACAGGACAACACCTTGATGTGATCAAAGTTATCACCACCAATGGACATTATTTGCTCTAAATGTGACATCCTAGGAAGAATGTTGTGTCCGATGGAGAATGGGATCATGTGGAAACATCAAACAACCATAAATCATTCTATTTTGTTTTGAAGGGAGAAGGATGTATTCTTAAAAACTGTCAATACTATAAGAAATAAAACAAGGCTATAGAAGAGTTTCAACTGAAGAAAGCCAATGGGTGAAATAAAAGAAAATATCTGAGCCCAGACTACATCTTATACTGGAGGGAAAAATATTATAAAAGACGTCACTGAGTTAACTGGCCAAGTCAGAATACAAATATTAAAGGTGATTTTTTTAAAATTTCTCCTGATTGTCTTGATACCACAAACCATAGGATTCTTTGTGAATCTTTCTTTCTTTCTTTCTTTCTTTCTTTCTTTCTTTCTTTCTTTCTTTCTTTCTTTCTTATTTGACAGAGAGAGAGATCACAACTAGGCAGAGAAGCAGGCAGAGAGAGGGGGAACCAGGCTCCCTGCAGAGCAGAGAGCCCGATGCAGGTCTTGATCCCAGGACCCCAAGATCATGACCCAAGCTGAAGACAAAGGCTTAACCCACTGAGCCACCCAGGTGCCCCTAAAGGTGATTTTTAAAAATCGTATCAATGTTTTGTGGGATTAAGAGTCACTTATGGTTTGTCTGGGGGGAGGGGGTTTGGGAGAAGGGGGTGGGATTATGGACATTGGGGAGGGTATGTGCTTTGGTGAGTGCTGTGAAGTGTGTAAACCTGGCGATTCACAGACCTGTACCCCTGGGGATAAAAATATATGTTTATAAAAAATAAAAAATTTAAAAAAAATCGTATCAATGTTAAACTTACTTGGATTGATAACTGAACTGTGGTTACTGAAGAGACTATCTCAATTCCTAAGAAATTAATATTTAGGTATTTAGAGGTAAAGACTGTGATGTACATAACATATTCTCAAAATGGCTCAGAAAAAGTGTATGTGCCCCCATTACCTGATTAGGTTCCTCTTGAAACACTGAAATGTCCTAATTTCCAGAACATCATTACCTTCATGATAACCTACTTCCTCTCTTATTTCTCCCTCCTCGGCAAGTTTTGAATGAATCCCCTAAAATTGGTGGGTCTCGTGTTCTCAGTCTATACATTAAGCTTATATAAAATCTCATTCACATCTAAGGTTTGAACTATATATGGACACACCACCACTTAAGGCCGTATTACCAACCACTCTTCTTACTAGACTGCTACACCCAGATTCCCACTAGTTCTTCAAACACTACTCTACACTGACGTGACATAGCTTCTAGATCTGGGGACATTCTGACATAGCTTGGGTCTGATAAAAGCAACACCCAGACACCAACCTCTTATGCCTCACTCTTACTTGCCAGTAAGGGGCCCACTAAAATAGAAGGGGGAAAAAAAGAAAGAAAAGAACCAATGCTTTGTTTCATGCTTCCAAACAACAGCAAGTAAAGAAGAATGGTCATCCAAAACCTCAAGAGAAAGGAACTGAGAAAAGTACAGGTGTACTTTTACTCTGCAACATGATAGCAAGTACAGTCCTCAAAAACTACAGCAAAACAGCCAAATGATACCTCATATATTGGTAAAAACAAAAATAAAAAACCAGCAACAACAACAAATACTTTTGATTATTGTCTATCAGGAATGCTTCTGAAAAATATGTACTTCATTAAAATAAATAAGCTACAAAGGAAAATTAAAAACAAATCAAAACAACCAAAAACACAACCCTACAGCAACAGATGTCACAACTTTCAGTCTGTCCTCAATGTCCTAAGCACATACCCTGATAAATGAGGGACCTACAGGTCAGGCTCAGGATCCATCATTCTTGGCCTACCACCGCTATCTCTTTACTCATTTTGAAAATCAGTACACCGTGGGTACCTATTTTCTCAGGGAACAAGACAGGCCCACAAGTATTATTCAGTCCAAATTAATATTCTTTCATACTTTTTTAGTTGATATCACCTTCTTTCTTCTTTGTAGAGGGATTTAAAAAAAAAAAAAAAGTTGAGGACATCTATGGTGGAACACAGACATCCACAGTTAGAGACTGAATCTGGAAACAGGAAATTTTCTACTGATTAAGTGACCTGGGCACCCAATTCCAAATGTCCCTATTATTGTGGGAACATTTTTAACCAAGGTACTTCTTAAGAGATCCTCTCCATCTTAAGAAAGCTACTGAAATTACTACTCAGCCCCTGGCAGAACTCTGACAAAGAATTAAAACTATCCTCTCATTTGGACACTGCAGATGGCTTATTTGCATATTATAATTCTCCTGGTTGATGATGGTTTGGGAGAATATGGGAAGAACCAGATGGGTGGACAAACTTTTTTTTTTTTTTAATGTGTCACTCTGGCGATTAACCAGATTAATAAGTAATCCCTAAGTAATAGCCTTTCATAACAACTCATAATGCAAATTCCTATTAAAAGGTCACAAGGAAAAGGCCAGTTTATGAATGCAGAAAATTCCAGAATGACAAATAGCCTGATCCTAGTTTTCCCAAAATTTCTTTTGGGAATAATCAAAAAACAACAGAGACCATGACTCCGGAGGCAGGAATTAATAACGCTGAGAAAATTACGCAGAATATGGACACTGGCTATAAAAACCCAAGGAGGAAAAACTAGAAATTAAAAGTTGAAGAGTAAAATTTTTACAGGGAAAAAGTGGAAAACAAAGTCAAAAACTGACAAAATCACTGGCGTAATTCTAGTCTAAAAGTCATTCTAATTTTGCCCCAAATAACCAGAGAACTGTCCTGAGTTACGCATATAATAGCTTTAAATCTCTGCCACTTTTCACATGGAGACAGGAAAAATGCACATCGAAGAAGAGGCATCTTTTGTACAATTCCAGGTATTTCTGCTGTTATTAGCCAGACTCTGGCAGACTGAATCTTGAGCGATTTTAAGTATCCTGGCACCAACACTTCAGACAGAGTTAAAGAACAGTGATCACGATCTCCACATTCTTATCTGATTAGTTTTGTAAAAATTCTGTGCCAATCAGGTACTGATCAAAGTGAAACGGAGATACAGTATACTTTGGATGGAAACACGGAATAACATCACACTGGTTGCCTCTGCTGAAGACCAGCCAGGCAGAATAGAATAGATACAACAGTATCTAACCTTTTACACTATGTTTAATTTTTAGAAAGAAAATTAAAATAAAAAATAAGTACATGAACTATTTTTACCAGTCTCTTTAGAACAAAAAAAGATGCAATAATCTACTAAAACAGCAGGCTCTATTAACAAAGACGCAATACAAGGAACTTACTGTCTCAATGTATGATGCTGAAAGTGATTGTTTTTTAAATGGGAAAAATAATTTTGAAGAACAGTAACAATATTTTATTCTCCCCCTCATGATTTCATATATAATCAAAATCTACCTATTTGCTGTGCTCTCTATTTGTAGTCTCCTTGAACTCCCATCAGTCTCCATCAGGCTCTTCCCTCCCTCCTCCACCACTTAGCAAAAATAAAAACACACCTCCACAATAAGAAACAAACAAACAAAAAAACAGCTTATTAGTCTAGTGCATAGAGAGGTCATTCGGGCAAATTTCTCCTTGTTGATTTCAATTTTTAAAAAGCATCACTACAACCAATTAGCTACGTTGAAGTTGTACCCATATATGTTTCCCCTACAATGGAACAAAAGGCAGCTGCCACCTTCCTGAAAAATGGGTCACTGATTCATTGTGGATACCACAGAAAGCCATCAAGCCTCTTTGCCAATGTTGTATTTCTTTTTTTAAAAACCCTAAAGCTTCCTAGTTTTTTTTGTTTTTTTTTTTTTTTCTAGGAACCTAAGACCTTCATCCTCTGGTATATTCACAACAGCTTAGTAAATGAATTTTCCTCAAAACATTGAGATAGATGTGGGATAAAGAGAATAATGGGTAGGTAGCTCTCCACTGCTGCATTAATGAGAGAGACCTGCAGAAGGCAGAATGCGGATTGCCTCATAATCCTGATTCTCCCTGGGGTCCTGCCACTGAGCCTAAGTTTTAGCCTTCTTATTCACAGGACTACAACCTACCATGCACTAAAGAAAGCAAAATTGGGGAGAACTATTTTTTGAACTACTAGAGTAAAATGTCAACTGATTGAAATTTTACACTGCTATTTGACTGACTGACTACAAGATTAGCATTAATATTTTTCTATAGAAAAGAAATATAGAATTATCTTATTTATAATATAAAATATAGAATTATCTTAATAATATATATCATATATAATATAATATATATTATATAATGTTATATATAATATATAATATATTAATATATCTTATATATAAAATACAAAATTATCTTAATTATAAGGGTCTCTTCATAATGGGGTAGTGGCTTTTTTCCATGTAACTTTTGTTCTAAGTTGTTCACAATGAGCACATATTCACAGGAGAAATAAAAAAAAAAAAAAAAACAAGGTATTGTAAGGGGAAATGCTACAGATGGAAAGATTACACAGGTTTTTTTTTTTAAGGCCCAATTATTCATAGAATATCTAGCTGATAAATTACATGGTTTGAGAACTGCTAAAAGGCATCAGAAAACACTGTCTGTAAAACAGACATTGGGCAGGTCCATTGCCTCCGCCCACAGGAGGGTGCTCATCAGGATGTCAATCTTTGATTCTCCAAATTGGGCAAAAGACACTTAGAAGTGTCACTACCAGTCACATAGAACAGTGAGCAGGCACCACACAGCCAGAGGAGTTAGAAAGGGCCACAGCAACAAAGGACCAGGGAGCAGCAGGGATAGGAAGGCATTCTCAGATGAATATGATGGGACACTCTCCCTAATCAAGGTATGTCATGGGCAGCTTGGCACCACCAGTCCCTAGGGAAGACTGTTCCTATACCCTGAAATGCTACTGTGTAGCAATGTGGATGCAGAAAAATTTGAATTTTTTAAGGGATCTTGTATTTTTGTCCCATATCTGATTGCTTTCTCATCAATCTCTAATCATCATAACTACACCTTTTAAAGAGCATGAGCAGGGGTGCCTGGGTGGCTCAGTGGGTTAAAGCCTCTGCCTCCGGCTCAGGTCATGATCCCAGGGTCCTGGGATTGAGTCCCACATTGGGTTCTCTGCTCAGCAGGGAGCCTACTTCCTCCTCTCTCTGCCTGCCTCTCTGCCTACTTGTGATCTCTGTCTGTCAAATAAATAAATAAAATCTTTAAAAACAAATAAATTAATTAAATAAATAAGGAGCATGAGCAGAGAAGAGCGCAGACAAATCTCACCGGGGAGAAAAAGACACTAGCTTTGGAGGCAGCAACCTCTATTCACCCACTGCCCAGGCACAGAACTCAAACAAACTTAACTTCTCTGGGCCTCAGATTTCCCATTCATAAAAAAGTGATGGTGATGATAACAATAATAGAAAAATAGCAATACATAGCTCACAGGGGTGTTTTTACACAAGAACATGTATAGTGTTTATACAACACTCCTTGATAATAGATTCAGATAGGTACACCAAATGTTGGTTTTCTGTCCTTTTTCCCTGGAGCTTGACCTACTACAAAAAATAGTTACCCCGTCCCAATTCCAGAGCCACTAAAGATACTGATGCAGATCTTTAGTGGGCCAGCCCATCCTGCTATCTGAAATCCAGCCAAGTCAATTTCCTTGACATAGGAATCTATCCAATCTTTCCTATTTCCCCAACAGAGGGATCTGGCTAATGCCGTCATGTTAATTTCCAAGTCAAGAGGGGGCAAGGGTTTTTATCTTTTTTCTCTTCTTGGAAACCATGCACTCACAGCCTTTTACACAAAAATGTACATACACACCACAGCAACTTTGTCAAGTCACTGAAAAAGACCTGAATATTTGTGATTTGCTGAGAACGATCAGCATTTTAGAGCACCTAGAAAAGGAGTAGTCAGTTTAAAGAAAGAAACTTGTATCCCAAAGAAATCTGTTAAGAAAGCATGTCCCCAAAAGTTGAAAAGATAGATGAGTGGCATTTTGCCCAGAGCCTTCTCAAACAGAGCCAAATAATTGAGCCTACCCACCAAAGAAGGAGAGGGAGACAAGAGTATAAAAGAAGCACAAAACCCTTTAGAAAGTGACCACACAAGATCTCCAGTATTGTTGTCAGTCATTTGGTTTACCAGGCAGCCAGCCAAATACGACACTGGTTATTTAGCGGCATTAACATGAGCTTAGGGAGGAGAGAAGAAGGAAAGGGAAAGCTTTTCATGTTGCTAAAAACCAAAATAAGCATTTCCAAATGCTGGATCAACAATCAACAGAGCAGTGAAATGCTAAAATGACTTCTCTATAGATATAAAGACATTTTTCTGCCATTCTTTTCCTGGTCACCACACTCTGAGTGCATTATGAAATGATTATTGGAAGGCCCAAGAGTCAAGCAAAGATTTTCCCCAAATTGGTAAGATATTCTGTATGACAGATTCCTTAAAAGGTCTTTAGATATTTAAAGGAAAACAAATTTGTCCTCTATTTGACAAATAAAATTTTCAGAGCATAGCACAGACAACAAAGGAAAAAATGCTGTCTTCCTCCGGGACGCTGAAAATTTCCAAACATTCAGACGGAAGGGAACTGACAGCTTGGGGAGGGACAATCGTGTGGTTTCTTGCCAAAAATATAGCCATTGTTGCTATTTGTCTGAACACAATATTTTGTCATTTTAATTTTCACCAACATCAGCTGGATATTTTGTAAAGACGAGCATAGTTTTCAGCAGAGCATGGATGGCATACCACTGCTTTTGTGGAAATAATGGTTGAAAATTAAGGAATTACAAATCCATTGGAAGGAAAATGGAAAAACACTAATATCTTATTTCTTCAATTGAAAGCATGTAACAATGCTCCTAGTATTTTACTGTCACATAGTTCTCAGATCATAGAGCTTGTGACATTAGAAAAGCAATGGTTACAATAAGAAGTCACTCTTGTCAACTCTTATTCTACAATGACAAGACTGTCTTAAGCTCATCAAGGATAAGAAAAAAGGCAGAATCTCTTTACTCCTGCTCAAAGTAAACTTAAGGTGGGTAAAATCACAGCAACAGAAAGAAGTACTAATACATGCCCCAACATGGATGGAGCTTGAAAACATTATGCTGAGAGAATTCAGACACACAAGACCACGTATTTCATGATTTCTTTCATAGATGAAAGGTAGAGGAATAGGCAAATCCAGTCCATAAAGGCTGAAGGGCATGAGTGATTGTCAGGGGCTTTCAGGAAAAGGGGTAGGTTTTGGGAGGAATGGTCAGTGTGTGCTAGTGCGTATAGGTTTTCTCTTTGGGGTGACAAAAATGTACTAAAATTGACTATGTTCATGGTTGTACAAGTCTGTGAATATACTAAAAACCATTCCATTGTAAACTTTTTTTTTTTTTTAAGATTTATTTATGTGACACAGAGAGAAAAAGAGAGAACAGGAGCAGGCGGAGGGTCAGAGGGAGAGGAGGAAGCAGACTCAACCACTGAGCAGGGAGCCTCATGCTGGACTTAATCATGACCCGATCGTGACCCGATCCAAAGGCAGATACTTAACCGAATGAGCCACCCAGGTGTCCCCCATTGTATGCTTGAAATGAGTAAATTACATGGTTTGTGAACTATATTTCAAAATCTGTTATTTTTACAAAAATATAATGAGATGAACACACACGCATTTACATACACAAAATGAAATGCAGCCTCACAGACATACACACCCACACATACTCCGACCTTATTTTCAACTGTAGGATCCCTTATCCTCTGTATTCTACAGCTGGTGCTTCCCAAACTTGGTATACAATAAAATCACCTGAAGTCCTTATTGAAGGGCAAATTAGGATTCCTTATATCTGGGGTGGAGCCTGAGATTCTGCATTTATGTCAAGTTCCCAGGTCTGGTAAGGCAAGAGGGGTTTAGTGTCCTTCCCACCCTACAGATAGTATACCACATATCTGGACTCCTGACATATCCTAAAACAGCACTGGCAAAAGCTATTGTCACAAGTCCAGCCACAAGAGTATCCCAGGAAGGGCTTTTCCTCCCTATCCTACCAGTCACAGAACCACAGAGAAAAGACAAGATCTGGGGAGCTGGCAATTCCTGCTACTCCTTCTGTGGGCGGAGAGAAGTTAAGACAAGACCTTCTCATCCTCTTCTAATATGGTTTAGTGTAGGCATGGCCAGTTCCTAGAGAAGGAAGACTTCAGTGATCAAGGTTAAAAGGACATGATCTGAGAGGCAGTAAATGCTTCAGGCCATGTCTTAGGGATCCACCAGCTTCCTATGAGAATGTCAGAATGAGATCATGAGCTTCATAACAGGGAGCTCTGGTTAGTGGTCATGGAGTCTCAGATATGATATCCCAAACTCACTGCACATACATCTCACATATACGACTCTGATAACCTGAACATCAAGGTCCCTGATTATGCTCTAGCCAGAAGGAACCTGAGTCAGCAGAGTTCTAAATGAGCTTTCTTTTCTATTAAATTGTAGTGTCCAGAGGATAAGAGAAAGCTTATTTTGCTGTAGAATATATTTTAGTTTTCATGAACAATTCTAACAAAAAGCAAAAAGAAACCAAAATATACTATATATGTCTATCATGAGCCCATATTTATGCCATAAAAATTAACCTCAAAAGTTACTTTCATAAAAATGAAAATACTCAAGAAATAGTTTATTTTCTAATTCTCTAAAAACAGCTTCAAAAACAAGTTTAGAAGATTTTAAAAAGCTATTCACTTAGTTATTATAAGATAGTCAAAATCATATGGAGTTACTCTACTTGTGCATTTCCTTACAACAAAAAAATCAAACTTTATGAAATAAGACTGATAAAGCATATCTTCTATTTGCAAGGTTATTTTAATTATATAAGGTCTACACTGCGAACACCACAAACTAATTTAAAAGTTGTTTTCATTTTTTATGAAATGAATTTTTTTATAATGAACAAGCATGGTCAGGGAAACAGGAAAAACAGTTAATTGCCAATTTAAGAAAATAATCTTTACTGCAAAGAAATGAAAGCCTTATATTTAATACACTGGTATTATTTACATCCTCTCTCTATTCACACAGTAATTTTTCAACTATATTAACTTCAGTCCAAGGAGCCCACAATCTAAAGCAAAAGGTAACTAATTAAAATGTTTTTTTTTTAAGGAACTGGTTTTTTGTTTGTTTAAAGATTTTATTTATTTTTTTATTTGACAGAGAGAGAGACAGCAAGAGAGGGAACACAAGCAGGAGAGTGGGAGAGGAAGAAGCAGGCTTCCCACCAGGCAGGGAGCCTGATGTGGGGCTCGATCCCATGACCCTGGGATCATGACCTGAGCTGAAGGCAGACACTTAACAACTGAGCCATCCAGGTGCCTTTATAATGTATTCATTTGAAAAAGTGTTTGTGTAAGGTAAGAGAAGGACTCCTTTTGAAAAGGCACCACCCGGAGAGGGAGGAGTCAAGATGGCGGAGAAGTAGCAAGCTGAGACTGCTTCAGCTAGCCGGAGATCAGCTAAATAGCTTATCTAAAGATTGCAAACACCTGAAAATCCATCGGCAGATCGAAGAGAAGAACAACAGCAATTCTGGAAACAGAAAAACAACCACTTTCTGAAAGGTAGGACCGGCGGAGAAGTGAATCCAAAGCCACGGGAAGATAGACGGGGGGGGGGGGGAAGGGCCAGCTCCCGGCAAGCAGCGGAGCAACCGCGCACAAAATCAGGACTTTTAAAAGTCTGTTCCGCTGAGGGACATCGCTCCAGAGGCTAAACCGGGGCGAAACCCACGCGGGGTCAGCGTGGCCTCAGGTCCCGCAGGGTCACAGAAGGATCGGGGGTGTCTGAGTGTCGCAGAGCTTGCGGGTATTGGAACGGGAAAGCCGGCTGCAGAGACAGAGCCGACAGTAAGCTCGCAGCTCGGTGTTACCTTGAACCGGTCGCAGGCTCGGTGAGCTCGGAGCGCGGCCGGAGGTCAGGCAGACGGGAGTGACTGGGCGCTGTTCTCTGAGGGCGCACTGAGGAGTGGGGTCCTGGGCTCTCGGCTCCTCCGGGCCGGAGACTAGGGGGCCGCCATTTGTATTCCCGTCCTCCGGAACTCTACGGAAAGCGCTCAGGGAACAAAAGCTCCTGAAAGCAAACCCGAGCGGATTACTCACCCCGGCCCCGGGTAAGGGCGGTGTAATTCCGCCTGGGACAAAGACACTTGAGAATCACTACAACAGGCCCCTCCCCCAGAAGATCAACAAGAAATCCAGCCTACACCAAGTTCACCTACCAAGGAGTGCGGTTTCAATACCAAGGAGAGCAGCAGAATTCCAGAGGAGGAGAAAGCCAAGCACGGAACTCATGGCTTTTTTCCTGTGATTTTTTTAGTCTTGCAGTTAATTTAATTTTTTCTGTTTCATTTTTTGTTTTTTTTTTTTTTTCTTCTCGCCTTCGGGTAATTTTTTTTTTTTTAACTGTTACCTTTTTCTTTTTTAACGATTTTTTACTAGTTTATCTAATATATATATATTTTTTCTTTTTTACATTTTTCTCAAGTGTTTTCTTTCTTTAAAAAATTTTTTTCTTTTCTTTTTTTTTTCTTTTCTTTGTTCTTTTTTTTTTCCTTTCTTCCTTTTTGAACCTCTTTTTATCCCCTTTCTCCCCACTCACGATTTTTAGATCTCTTCTAATTTGGTTAAAGCATATTTTCCTGGGGTTGTTGCCACCCTTTTAGTATTTTACTTGCCCCTTCATTTACTCTTATCTGGCCAAAATGACAAGACGTAAAAATTCAACACAAAAAAAAGAACAAGAGGCAGTACCGAAGGCTAGGAACCTAATCAATACAGACATCGGTAATATGTCAGATCTAGAGTTCAGAATGACAATTCTCAAGGTTCTAGCCGGGCTCGAAAAAGGCATGGAAGATATTAGAGAAACCCTCTCGAGAGATATAAAAGCCCTTTCTGGAGAAATAAAAGAACTAAAATCTAACCAAGTTGAAATCAAAAAAGCTATTAATGAGGTGCAATCAAAAATGGAGGCTCTAACTGCTAGGATAAATGAGGCAGAAGAAAGAATTAGTGATATAGAAGACCAAATGACAGAGAATAAAGAAGCTGAGCAAAAGAGGGACAAACAGCTACTGGACCACAGGGGAGAATTCGAGAGATAAGTGACACCATAAGACGAAACAACATTAGAATAATTGGGATTCCAGAAGGAGAAGAAAGAGAGAGGAGAGCAGAAGGTATACTGGAGAGAATTATTGGGGAGAATTTCCCCAATATGGCAAAGGGAACGAGCATCAAAATTCAGGAGGTTCAGAGAATGCCCCTCAAAATCAATAAGAATAGGCCCACACCCCATCACCTAATAGTAAAATTTACAAGTCTCAGTGAAAAAGAGAAAATCCTGAAAGCAGCCCGGGAAAAGAAGTCTGTAACATACAATGGTAAAAATATTAGATTGGCAGCTGACTTATCCACAGAGACCTGGCAGGCCAGAAAGAGCTGGCATGATATTTTTAGAGCACTAAACGAGAAAAACATGCAGCCAAGAATACTATATCCAGCTAGGCTATCATTGAAAATAGAAGGAGAGATTAAAAGCTTCCAGGACAAACAACAACTGAAAGAATTTGCAAATACCAAACCAGCTCTACAGAAAATATTGAAAGGGGTCCTCTAAGCAAAGAGAGAGACTACAAGTGGTAGATCAGAAAGGAACAGAGACCATATACAGTAACAGTCACCTTACAGGCAATACAATGGCACTAAATTCATATCTCTCAATAGTTACCCTGAATGTGAATGGGCTAAATGCCCCTGTCAAAAGACACAGGGTATCAGAATGGATAAAAAAACAAAACCCATCTATATGTTGCCTCCAAGAAACTCATTTTAAGTCCGAAGACACCTCCAGATTTAAAGTGAGGGGGTGGAAAAGAATTTACCATGCTAATGGACATCAGAAGAAAGCAGGAGTGGCAATCCTTATATCAGATCAATTAGATTTTAAGCCAAAGACTATAATAAGAGATGAGGAAGGACACTATATCATACTCAAAGGGTCTGTCCAACAAGAAGATTTAACAATTTTATATATCTATGCCCCCAACGTGGGAGCAGCCAACTATATAAACCAATTAATAACAAAATCAAAGAAACACATCAACAATAATACAATAATAGTAGGGGACTTTAACACTCCCCTCACTGAAATGGACAGGTCATCCAAGCAAAAGATCAGCAAGGAAATAAAGGCCTTAAACGACACACTGGACCAGATGGACATCACAGATATATTCAGAACATTTTATCCCAAAGCAACAGAATACACATTCTTCTCTAGTGCACATGGAACATTCTCCAGAATAGATCACATCCTCGGTCCTAAATCAGGACTCAACCTGTATCAAAAGATTGGGATCATTCCCTGCATATTTTCAGACCACAATGCTCTAAAGCTAGAACTCAACCACAAAAGGAAGTTTGGAAAGAACCCAAATACATGGAGACTAAACAGTATCCTTCTAAAGAATGAATGGGTCAACTGGGAAATTAAAGAAGAATTGAAAAAAATCATGGAAACAAATGATAATGAAAATACAACAGTTCAAAATCTGTGGGACACAACAAAGGCAGTCCTGAGAGGAAAATATATAGCGGTACAAGCCTTTCTCAAGAAACAAGAAAGGTCTCAGGTACACAACCTAAACCTACACCTAAAGGAGCTGGAGAAAGAACAAGAAAGAAACCCTAAGCCCAGCAGGAGAAGAGAAATCATAAAGATCAGAGCAGAAATCAATGAAATCGAAACCAAAAAAACAATAGAACAAATCAACGAAACTAGGAGCTGGTTCTTTGAAAGAATTAATAAAATTGATAAACCCCTGGCCCGACTTATCAAAAAGAAAAGAGAAAGGACCCAAATAAATAAAATCATGAATGAAAGAGGAGAGATCACAACTAACACCAAAGAAATACAAACTATTATAAGAACATACTATGAGCAACTCTACGGCAATAAATTTGACAATCTGGAAGAAATGGATGCATTCCTAGAAACATATAAACTACCACAACTGAACCAGGAAGAAATAGAAAGCCTGAACAGACCCATAACCAGTAAGGAGATTGAAACAGTCATTAAAAATCTCCAAACAAACAAAAGCCCAGGGCCAGACGGCTTCCCGGGGGAATTCTACCAAACATTTAAAGAAGAACTAATTCCTATTCTCCTAAAACTGTTCCAAAAAATAGAAATGGAAGGAAAACTTCCAAACTCATTTTATGAGGCCAGCATCACCTGATCCCAAAACCAGACAAGGATCCCACCAAAAAAGAGAGCTATAGACCGATATCCTTGATGAACACAGATGCGAAAATACTCAACAAAATACTAGCCAATAGGATTCAACAGTACATTAAAAAGATTATTCACCACGACCAAGTGGGATTTATTCCAGGGCTGCAAGGTTGGTTCAACATCCGCAAATCAGTCAATGTGATACAACACATCAATAAAAGAAAGAACAAGAACCATATGATACTCTCAATAGATGCTGAAAAAGCATTTGACAAAGTACAGCATCCCTTCCTGATCAAAACTCTTCAAAGTGTAGGGATAGAGGGCACATACCTCAATATCATCAAAGCCATCTATGAAAAACCCACCACAAATATCATTCTCAATGGAGAAAAACTGAAAGCTTTTCCACTAAGGTCAGGAACACGGCAGGGATGTCCATTATCACCACTGCTATTCAACATAGTACTAGAGGTCCTAGCCTCAGCAATCAGACAACAAAAGAAAATTAAAGGCATCCAAATCGGCAAAGAAGAAGTCAAATTATCACTCTTCGCAGATGATATGATACTATATGTGGAAAACCCAAAAGACTCCACTCCAAAACTGCTAGAACTTATAGAGGAATTCAGTAAAGGGTCAGGATATAAAATCAATGCACAGAAATCAGTTGCATTTCTCTACACCAACAGCAAGACAGATGAAAGAGAAATTAAGAAGTCAATCCCATTTACAATTGCACCCAAAGCCATAAGATACCTAGGAATAAATCTAACCAAAGAGACACAGAATCTATACTCAGAAAACTATAAAGTACTCATGAAAGAAATTGAGGAAGACACAAAGAAATGGAAAAATCATCCATGCTCCTGGATTGGAAGAATAAATATTGTGAAAATGTCTATGCTACCTAAAGCAATCTACACATTTAATGCAATTCCTATCAAAGTACCATCCATCTTTTTCAAAGAAATGGAACAAATAATGCTAAAATTTATATGGAACCAGAAAAGACCTCGAATAGCCAAAGGGATATTGAAAAAGAAAGCCAACGTTGGTGGCATCACAATTCCGGACTTCAAGCTCTATTACAAAGCTGTCATCATCAAGACAGCATGGTACTGGCACAAAAACAGACCCATAGATCAATGGAACAGAATAGAGAGCCCAGAAATAGACCCTCAAATCTATGGTCAACTAATCTTCGACAAAGCAGGAAAGAATGTCCAATGGAAAAAAGACAGCCTCTTCAATAAATGGTGCTGGGAAAATTGGACAGACACATGCAGAAAAATGAAATTGGACCATTTCCTTACACCACACACAAAAATAGACTCAAAATGGATGAAGGACCTCAATGTGCGAAAGGAATCCATCAAAATCCTTGAGGAGAACACAGGCAGCAACCTCTTCGACCTCTGCCGCAGCAACATCTTCCTAGGAACAACGCAAAAGGCAAGAGATGCAAGGGAAAAAATGAACTATTGTGATTTCATCAAGATCAAAAGCTTTTGCACAGCAAAGGAAACAGTTAACAAAATCAAAAGACAACTGACAGAATGGGAGAAGATATTTGCAAACGACATATCAGATAAAGGACTAGTGTCCAGAATCTATAAAGAACTTAGCAAACTCAACACCCAAAGAACAAATAATCCAATCAAGAAATGGGCAGAGGACATGAACAGACATTTCTGCAAAGAAGACATCCAGATGGCCAACAGACACATGAAAAAGTGCTCCATATCACTCGGCATCAGGGAAATACAAATCAAAACCACAATGAGACATCACCTCACACCAGTCAGAATGGCTAAAATAAACAAGTCAGGAAATGACAGATGCTGGCGAGGATGTGGAGAAAGGGGAACCCTCCTACATTGTTGGTGGGAATGCAAGCTGGTGCAGCCACTCTGGAAAACAGCATGGAGGTTCCTCAGAATGTTGAAAATAGAACTGCCATATGACCCAGCAATTGCACTATTGGGTATTTACTCTAAAGATACAAATGTAGTGATCCAAAGGGGCACATGCACCCGAATGTTTATAGCAGCAATGTCCACAATAGCCAAACTATGGAAAGAACCTAGATGTCCATCAACAGATGAATGGATCAAGAAGATGTGGTATATATACACAATGGAATACTATGCAGCCATCAAAAGAAATGAAATCTTGCCATTTGCGACAACATGGATGGAACTAGAGCGAATCATGCTTAGCGAAATAAGTCAAGCAGAGAAAGACAACTATCATATGATCTCCCTGATATGAGGAAGTGGTGATGCAACATGGAGGCTTAAGTGGGTAAGAGAAGAATAAAAGAAACAAGATGGGATTGGGAGGGAGACAAACCATAAGTGACTCTTAATCTCACAAAACAAACTGAGGGTTGCTGGGGGGAGGGGGTTTGGGAGAAGAGGGTGGGATTATGGACATTGGGGAGGGTATGTGCTTTGGTGAGTGCTGTGAAGTGTGTAAACCTGGTGATTCACAGACCTGTACCCCTGGGGATAAAAATATATGTTTATAAAAAATAAAAAATTAAAAAAAAGAAAAAAAGAAAAGAAAAGGCACCACCCTATTTTTATCACAATTCTACCTGTGAGTCAGCAAGCTATTTTATAGAAGAGAACTTAAAACAAAACTTTAGAAAATTTACTCTAGAATGGCTTTGCATAAAAACTTCATGTGAAATTTATCCTCCTCTCCCTGACCTACCCTCCCACTGCCCAAACCCCTGCCACCTACTGACAAAATCCAGACATTATTCAACCATCACAATGCTTACCCCAGTTTCCAAAAGTATACTTTTGAACAGTGTGAAGGTTCCCCCCAAAGTTCTCAGTTCCCATTTCAGGTTGCTTTCACCCCTGTTAAAGTCACCATTGCTATTCCCAAATACATTAACCACTTAAACTAATCCCACAGTCAAACAAACACTTTTATGTGTCTCTCAGTGTAAATCAAACTCCTCACTTGAGAAGAATAAGAAGTCTTTAACTCCCATCTTTTATTCCTCTAATGCCCTAGCGGGTGCATGTTGGCCAGAAGGGAAACAGAATCAAAACCCTGTGCTCACACACAGTACTAATCAGAAGATTCTTTTGTTACTTCTATTAATCAAGAAATCAATTAAAAGGGTGAAAAGAAAGGAAACTATCATTTGCCGTATGCCAACCCCTTATGTGCATTTCAATACCTGAGGAAGCTGAATTTTGAAAAGGTAGAACTTTCCCACAGTTGCACAGTGAGAATAAGGTGGGGGCTCATATCAAATCCACACCTATGGAATTAGAAGTGCAGAAAATTTTAATTGGCTTCTGGGTGGCTTAGTGGGTTAAGCATCTGACTCTTAATTTTGGATAAAGTCATGATCTCAGGTTTTGAGATGGAGCCTGGGTCAGTCTCCACGCTAGGCGTGGAACCTCCCTTTGCACCACCCCCCCCCGACTAAAAAACAGCATACAGGTAATAGTATAACAGAGCCATCAACTTAAGAAAAACCCAATTTAGTGGTACCAAAGGTTCCACCCTAATTACAAATAAACACTTGTGCAGTCCCCCGCTTCACAAAGTATGGTTGTTAGGAGTCTGGCATGTCCAGAAATAGCACAATGCCTCAGGGAGAAGCGCTGGTGCAGTCCATCTTGCGACAGTCGTTGTTGTGGTTTCCAGGAGTCTCCCACCCACCAAGAGCAGCCCAAGCAGGGGTGTGCTAGGAAGCACGTGCCCTTCTCAGGGGGCAGCCTTACAGACCTCAGCCAGAGTTCTGTAACAGGATCTGTAGCTATTTTTTCCACATGCTTAATAATTCTCCTCCAAATGCTTTTAAGTACATGCCCGGGGTTGCACATTAGAGACTTGCAAACTTGATACAGCCCAAAGACCTATTTTCAAGACCCACGGATGTTTTTTAAATCTTTAATCAATTGCCCTACCCAAGATCAGCCATGCTGGGCTCACCTTCCTAGGGCTACTGCTGCAGAGGCTGCCCCGTTGGGGGGCTCCCCAGCTTGCCCCTGTGCCCCTGCAGGCTTCACTCCTCTGCCTGGCTGGCTTCCGCAGGCATTTGATTTGCCACCTTCATACCTGTCAGACTTTTATGGGTAAAGACCATGACCCAAAAAGAGTGCCTCAATGGAGGTGCTTAAACACGAGGCTAAACATCTTTGCTCCTTCGCTTCAGTCTCAACCCTCCCTCACAAGATCCCAGAAAACTTTGATCTAAACTACTTGATGCTCAGACTGGACAGCCTGGGTTCGGATCCTAATTCTCCTTCTTAGAAACTGTGATCTTAAGGAAACTCTTACCTCTCTGCACTTCTGCTGGTGTGTGTGTACATGGGGGTGCAACCCCTAACATCACGGGCCCACGGAGATGACTGTTCATGAAACGCTCAGTAATGCCGAGCACTTGATGGATGGAAGCCCACTCAGGGCCAGGATGGTGCCTTCTTCAGCTCCGCATCCCCAGGGCCCCAGCAGGGTGACACGGAAGCAGCAGAGCTGGGATCTGTTTACCACGTGGATAAAGACAGTGGAAGAGCATCTTTATGTGTCAGTGGGTCTCATAGATCTCCATCCACCAAAAAGAGCTACATTACTAAAAATTTGTCATTTTTTACATTATTGTGAATTAAGAGCAAAGAGGCCACCTCCATAGGAACTTTAGGTGTCTTACATGACTAGCAGCACTAAAAAAGGTTTAATTAAATTGTATTTTCGTTTGTATATAACTGAAAACAATTCGTTTTCAACCTAATTTCAACCTCAAATCCAGATGACAGCTTCTTTGCCTGGAACCTAAAATAATTTTATCTGCTTTCCTGAAATGCCTATGTCGGGAGAAACAGTGAAGAATCATGAAAGTGTGTTGAACTCTCAAACAGCAGGGCTCTGTTCCTGACAATGCTTTCCTAGGGAATGTCAAAGCAGCTTAAAATATCACTGTGCTTCACCCATCAACAGATTGTCACTTCACTTGAGAAAGTATGACTCAAAATGAAAATACTTGTTGCTTCCAGCCTATCTGGGTTGGGGAGAGTCAGACCTGTTTATTAAAGTGTCCTTTGCCAGTTTCTACAATAAGGTTTGACCATGAAGAGGGCTGCTTCCAATTTCAAATTCAAATATATATATTCTATATATAAAATACATATATTTATACATATCCTTCTTCTACATATAATATGTATATATTATATATATGTATATATATATATATATATATATATATATATATATATTTCTAAATACCTAACTTCCTCAGTTGTTTACCTATGAGTGCAAGTCAGGCCAGCAAACACAAGGATTCCATTTTAAATTCAACAGATGGGCTAAAGGGAAAGAAAAATCCTTAATTTCTTCAGGGTAAAAAAAAAAAAAAAAATCATATCATCAATATATCCAGCACTGAGCCCAAGTGTTTGGGACAAAAAGTATTCGATATAGCATTAAATGACCTGTGTTCAACCTGTGACTCTGCGGGATCAGCTTGTGATGGGACCAAGTTATACAAACTTATTTTTCACATAATCTCAAGGGAGGCAATTCCGCTGGAGACAGACACAAACACAATCACAACAGGCAAGCTCTCAGAGCAAGCTGAAGTTTCAGCCATTCCAATTCTGAAGAAACAAGTCAAATAGCTAACTGCACATTCCCTAATATGATGTAAATATATGGACTATGAATAGAGAGCCTATACAAAAAATACTCTGTGAAAGGCCTTAATAGGATTTATTTGACTTCACAGTTCAGCTCAAGGAGTCCTTGTTTTAAAGAAGCACAGTAAAATAACCCTTTGCCGGGAGCCACAACTTCCTTTCCACTGTAGTAGCCCCTACACAAGGATGAGGATGAAAGGGCATCAGCTGGGGAGCACACACCTCTGGGAGCACTGTTTGGGTTTGGGGCAGGGGTGCTTCCACCTCTCACAGGAAGGTCATGGCTGCTGATGCTCCAGCTCTGAACAGCCATTTCACTGCCAGAAATGAGCTGTCTAGGTAAGAAGCGAAGCTATTCAAGACACACCTTGAACTTCACGATTTTATTCACATGTGGTGGTAGTTATCAGCCCCACGGGACACGGAACACCTAACACTGAACCCTCCTTTACCTACCTCATGGAGAAAAAAGAAAATGTCTGAGATAAAATGTCAGGTGGCACACACCCTGGGAGAATATTGAGTTATCGTTTCACCAAAGACATCAATTAAATCTGATGATAAACTTTCTAAACTGATTTTAGCTTTCTGTCTCCTACTTCAAATCTCTCAGGATGGCTAACAGGAAGAAACCCAACTGCTACAGCCATGGGCCATTAAGCCAAGAAGACTAGCATAGTTCACATCATCCAAAGGGAGACTGGATGCTATTTAAGCAAAGGATGGGATAATGGTGCTCAGCTCAGGCTGCGTGTTGGTATCACTTGGGAAGCTTCTCCTTCATCTGGTCGGGAGAGGCATGGGGTATGAATTTTTTTTTTTTTTTAAGTTCACTGAAGAGATGCTAACTCAGCAGTGAGGGCTGAGAACCACTGGATCAAACTACTTGAAAAAAGAATAAGCCATTACTGAGAGTGATCATGGAGTCCAGTGTAGAAAGTTTAGAGCAGATAAAATTATTGTTGACTTTGATGAAACTCCAAGTCTACTCAGTGCCCGGGGGCCTGATATGGGTGGGTATTCACAAATCCAGATGGAATCTGTGTCCTCTGCCCATTCTGGCACCAGGTTTCAAGTCATTCTGGATTCACGCAGTTTGGAGGTTTGCAATACTGAGAGGTTCTTTAAGGATGTCACAGACTATGACAGATAGCATGCCATTCATTTTTTGACAAGCAATCTATCATATATATTTCACTTATGTGTGAACACTTACACATACACTCAACACAAACACACACACATTGAAATAACACATGCTACGACTGCAACACTGGCTCTAGTCCTCCTCACCCAGGAGCTGCCTGACCTAAGAAAATCATCTCTGCCTGGTTCTTGCCCAGTTCTCAAGAGCTAGGACTGTAGGCTGATCACAGACTGCTGAACTGTCCCAGGACAAGGTTGCTTAATTCCCTTTCTATCTCCAGCCACCTACTCCCTGCTAGGCACGCAGATGCTCAATACTCATTTGTTGAAGGACTCTTCCCTGAGTACAAATGACCTCCCCGGTAATCTCAAATCTGGATGAAGTCTTCCCCCACAAGCTGGTAGAACCGAATAAGTAAAAAAAGAGCTAAAAAGACATGAGTCAGTAGTGAGGGGATGCTTTTCATCCAGGTCGGAAACACAAGTACTTGCACAATGACACTAAAACCTCCTTCCATGCTTTAAACTCAGCCAAACTCCACCTGCAGGCTGACCATTTCTGGGGACGACTGACCCAAAGGAGTCGGGAGACCTTCCCTCAAGAGAACCTGGAAAGCAGACCCAAGAGAACACACCTGCATCCTCAGCCAGAGATCAGAGATTAGCATGTCTGCTCTCAGCACGCCCTTGAAGACCATGACCTGACAGAGCCTAGGGATCGTGCCTGCAGTGACCTGCCCTCAGCACCAAGACTGATGAGATTACTAGCGTTGGCCAAGCATGCGGTCAGTCCCTCCCTTCACAATCACCGCAGCAAGATGAGCATTTCATCTCCCTGTTTCACACTGGTTAACACAGACAGCAGTTTGGCTAAAAAGAGGGAGCCAACAGGTGATTACCACTGAGCTTCATTCCCAAGGCCTCGGTCCCCCATCCTTCTTGCAGCAGAAGCTGGTAACAGCAACAACAAAACAACAATACAAGAACAAGACAATAGTGATCAACAGCTAATACTCATCTGTTACTTATTTTTGTGCAAGAACACTAAACTAAGTGCCTAGTAGGGGTCAACTCAATTAATTCACATAACACCCTCATGGAATACTGGTATAATTTCCATTTTATAGACTCAGAAACAGGATTGGAGAATTTAACCCTTTGTGGATCTGGGTACAAGAGTAGAACCCAGGTAGTATGACTCTACGTCCTACTTCTTACTGTTCCCTACCCAGCCTCCACAAAAGACTGGGGGAGCCAGAGGCTGCCACTAAACGCTGAAAATCAAAGCAAATTAAATTAAATTTTAAAAAAAGAATTTGAAAAAAGATGTTTTAGAAGGGATAAAAGGAAATACTATCCATATAGTCATTAGACAAAATAACCACACTTCTATGAACCTAGAGAAACAAATGCGCACACGTGCACACACTACAGCCACTAACGAAGTGGGCAAATCACTCCCTGGGGACCTGACTTCTCACCTGCCGAATGCAAGTGCCAGAGCAGATGACTTATAGGGTCCCTTCCGACCCATAGTTCTTGCTGTGTCATGCCCAGTACCAATTACAGGACCAGGAGAAACACATCCCACTGTGGCCAGAAGCCCCTCACCAAAAAAACCAGAGTGATTCATTCTGGGTTGCTGTTGTTAGTAGCTGTGATAAGATATACATAATGTTAAATTTCCCAGACTGGACATTTTAGGAGTAGCATTCAGCGGCAGTAAGTACCCTCCCAGTGCTGTACAATCATCACCACCGTCCGTCTCCAAAAAGCTTCATCTTCTCCAACTGAAACTCTGTACGCACTGAACACTAACTTCCCACTCCCCTTCCCCCTAGCCTGGCAACCACCATTCTACTTTCGGCTTCAATAAATTAGACCAGTCTATGTACCTCCTATGGGTGGGATCAAATAGTAATTGTCTTTGTAACTGGCTATTTCACTTAGCATAAGGTCAATGAAGTTAATTGTGTAGCATATGACAGGAACCTTCCTATTAAGACCAAATAATATTCCACTGTAGGGAGAGGCCACAGATTTGTTCATCCATTCATCTGTAGATGGATATGTAGGTTCCTTCCACCCTTTCCCTACTGTGGCTACACTGCTATTACCATGGGTATACAGATAACTGGGTTTTTAAGGAGACAAAATGCATTCAATTTATGCTAAAAATACTTAACATATTTGGAGATTTCTCATAAGCAAATCAGAACTCTCCACCTTCCTGATTGAGCCCAGCTCTCTAAGCACAGGCCCAGACACTGAGTACCATGTCCTGGAAATCAGACACCACAACACTGCTCCCTCATGTGGCCCAGGCTCTCATGGCAAATATGGCTTTCTGCCTATGATGGAAGAATAAAATGAACATGTCCTGCCTAAAGAAAATAATCTCCCAAAAAAGTATCATAATGAGAAAATCCGAATCCACTTTGCAGGGGATTTAAGGTGGAGTGTTCTTGACAGCACATTAGTTTTTAGGATAACTGAAGGATTTCTTTTAATCACCCTGCAGTTAGTTCAAACAAACAGACAAATGATTCAGCAATAGAAGTCATTTGTTATTCTTACAAGAAATTGTTTCAGGGGTGCCTGGGGGGCTCAGTCATTAAACATCTGCCTTTGCCTCAGGTCATGATCCTAGGGTCCTGGGATGGAGCCCCACATCAGGCTCCCTGCTCAGCTGGAAGCCTGCTTCTCCCTCTCCCACTCCCCCTGCTGTGCTCTCTCTCTCTCACTGTGTTTCTTTCTGTCAAATAAATAAATAAAATCTTTAAAAAAAAAAAAAAGAAAAAGAAATTGTTTCATTCTGGTTCACATGTTTCCTACCTGTCCCCATTCCATTTTTTTAAAAAAGGAGGAATAAAGAGGAAAATATGACAATCAATCTGGTTACCATTATTCTAACTCTTCTTTCACAAATCAATAATAAATTTCTTTTTTACACTTTTGGATCTCTATGGGACCAGGTCCCTCCCCATATGAGGGGTCCAGTCTCACCTGGAAGGCAAGAGCCACCGTTCGATGGTCACCAGACCTGCCAATCCCTGGGAGGCAAGGGTGAAAGAAAGGAGGCAGCTCCCTGCCTCGAGAACAGAATATACTACAAAACACTTGGTAAGAGAAAAGCTAAAGCCATACATAAATGTTTTGGCTAAAATGTACCAAATCAGAGATAGTTTTCTATGCTCCATCATAATCTGGCCAATAAAACTGACTTCAACTGAGACCTACCACGGACTCCTAAAGGAAAACAAAAGAGCTGTGAATAACCATTAAACTGACATGTCCCGACTGGGTTTTTGAGGTCAGTGAGCTAAAGAAAAGAAATGTTCCTGCATGTGATGCAGCATCTTGGAAGAGGCAGGGCCATAGAGATAGAGGAATGTTTCTAACAGACCTTGTGCGCTGAAATAGTATATAAGAAGCCACACCTTAAGACTGAAGAGCAGCAGGACAGACCCAGTTTATTTAGATAGTGCACTGAGGACAAATACAAAGGTTAGTGCAAGCAACTTCACTAAAACCAAGGGAGTCCAAACCCCCATTCTTCTGTCTCTGGCAAGCCTGATCTTGAAGAAGGGTGCTAGGGTGCCAAGAGCATCCTGCCTTGAGTTTGGAGGAGACTGTCAAGGATGTCTGATTGTCATTCTCGTCTCTTCCTCTTAAGTCATACCATCCAAAAACACAGCTCATCATTTTTCAACACTTTATATAAAGAATGCCAATTTGGTTTTCAAAGGTCGGTAGAGACTCTTGGAAGGAATAACTGGGTTACCTCAAGTTAAACCAGAAGGCTTTCTGCAGAGTACTTAAAATGGTGAGGTCCCAGTTTTCCTTGCATGAAATGATCTGTAAGATCTCCAGCCCAAAAATAACAATTCGTGACTCACAAGCTTGGCCATTTCTCTTTTGTAACTACTAGAACTAGAATTAATTGTAACTATTTGACAGAATCAAATCCAATACAGACAGATAATTCCCTGCAGTGAGACCCACTCCCCCAAAGGCCATATCCCAAGTTTTGAGGGGAGGACTCAGTAAGTGGTCAAATAGCCTGTACCACTCAAACTGATCCAAAAAAAAAAAAATTACTTCTGGCTCTGCTTAAGCATTCAAGAGGACCTGAAAATTAACAATGGCAATTAACCATTCACTGGCTTCCTTTATTTCTAGCAAATTAAAAAATTATTTAACTGCTATCATGGTTTAATATATAACTTCAACTTCTCTGAAGTTTATGTGAAGATTTGATTTCTGTAACAACTAAGAAACACGTTTTAGAAAGGATAAAAGGAAATATTATCCATATAGTCATTAGACAAAATAACCACATTTCTAAAACCTAGAGAACCAAATACACACACACATACACATACACAGAGAATTAAAACCAGCATTTCATCTTTTAAAGAAAAACATGAACCATTAATTATACTTGACCATTTCATAAAAAGTAGCAAGCTGTTTCTAAGTCTAAAAATACCCTCTGAACATTAAGCCCTGCATTTAATTTTTCCACCTTTTACCCATTTTGCTAAATGTCCTTTGGTAACAGACTGGTTCAGCGTAAAGAATATGATATCCCATGAGCTTCAACAACCGAAAGGAGACAAACGTGTGCATGACAAACACATCCACGCCATCCCCACCTGGGCCTGTGCTATCCGCTGAAGACGCCAGGCGGTACGATAAAGCTGGAGAAACCGCATACATGCAAACAAACAAAATAAACAGAATTTACAGAAATATGCTATCTATTGCCACTTCAACAATGTGTTAAAATCTCTGTATCCTAAACCCTGACCCTTAAATTCATATGACATAGACAATTTATCCCTTTCTTCCCTCTGCTTTCCAACAATCCCTCACCTAGGACAATGGGTAGAGATTTTTTTAAAATCCCAAATGTGTGCCTACACTGGGGAATACCATGAAACCTATCCTTACAGTCCATTGCCTTCAAAATCCAAAATAGTGGTACACACTCATTGAACCAGATACAGTGTTGAATATCAAATGCTGCTTGTAGCTGCGAAATCAGCACACCCCTAGTAACTAAAAATGGATACCTTACAATAGGATAGAAATAGCATTCTATAGATATGTCCTCAGCAACATTACTCAGCTAGATTATCCCGGTCTACAGTGTTTGGGGAGTTGCTACATAATTAATGCTTTATTAAACTGTTCTCTGAAGATGTGACTGAGAAAAGATCATAATCTGAACCAGCTGTACTGTTTAATATCATCTCCCAAGGAAGAGGGAGAGGGAAAGGAGAGAGCATAAGAGAGCGAGAGAATCTGTGTAAGGAGGTTATTTAAAATTCTCCCTTCAACCTTACACTCCTATCTTTGATGTGGATGCTTTGTTTTGTTTTGTTTTTCCCTCTGTTGCCTTCCTCTGTCTTGCAGGGTTAAAGAACATAGGACATTTAATTAAAAACAGAAGACTTTAAGAATAGTGATGCCTAAAAGGCAGTGTTTCTATTAAACATTGATCCAGTTCTTTCTGGAAGGACTGTAGAATAAACTCCAGTATTCATGCAACTTTAATGAAAATGCTTCTGAACCCCATTTCCCTCTTTGTGTTTGACTTTCTGTTCAATACCCTGAATATTTCACATCTCTAACACAGTGTCTAGGAAGGCCAAATATTGGAATAGAATTTATAGGAGCCAAAAAATAAGTGTAACAATAACTTACAATAACTACAATAACTTAAAAACTTATGAAAAGATATGAAAATGTCTTCCTTTTTCATTTTATAAGCTAGAAAACTGTCAAGAACAGAAAAAAATTAAAAGATACACAGTCTTAGATACTTATTCTCATTTTCTAAATAGTTTTCTTATTATCAAAAAATATATGTTTTAAAGAAACAACACCCACAAAATTAAAGAAAAAGAAAACTTTCAAAAGCCCACATCTAGAGATAACTAATACCACTGTGAACCTTGTACTGAATGTACATCCAGTCACATGTTCAGAACAGGCCATGTCCACAATTTCACATATAGGTTAATGCGCCACATAGCTCTGAATATATCAAAGGCAAGATGCCCACGTGAACAGCTGCAGCATTTTTAATTGCCACACAGAACTCTACTATGTGCCTGCACCACTAACACAGTGATGGACTATGAACATCTGTCTTTGCACAGGTCTCCCATTTTCCTACTTGCGGTAAGTTCCAAGAAGTGCCTTAATCCAAGGGAATCTATACATCAACACACGTTGCCTAAATGCCTTCCAGAAACAAAGAACCTGCAGGACATGACAGTAATCCTTCGCACCACATCCTTGCCAAAGCTGGGTTTGGTCCGCATTATTTTATAGTTGTACACTGCATGTCTTAAGCCCACTGGTCATTTCAAACCATATTTAGGATACTTTTGCTACTCAGAAGCTCTTTATTTTTGTGTAGCAAAAATTACCCCACTTTATTCTACAGTCTGTGCAGCTTACCTATCGTGGTTCAGAAAGTGTTTCTCTGCCTCAAAAGAACCCATATTTTCCTTTTACTACTTTACATTCTTTTACGTTCATACATTTCTAACCACCTACAATTTATTTGAATATAAAGTGTAATATAAGGATCCTGTTTATTTTCCAAATGGATAGATAACTATCCAAACATTATTTATGAATAATCCCTTCTTCTTTCCACTGATTTGAAATGCTGCCTTTACCATAAACCAAATTACCACAACACAGCTGTGCTAGTTATTACTAGATCTTCTATTCTGTTCTCTTGACGGAATAAATGAATTATTAAGGGATGGATTTAAAATCTACTCCAGTATTCAAAGGACGGACTGCCACTGCCACTGCCAGATTCTGCCTCCACCATTAACTAAGGGCTGTTGTTACTTTAAATAAGGCACTTAACCTCTCAGTGTCTTAGTTTCCTCACGAGTAAATTCGGTATAACAGTACCCACACCACAGGATTTTTTATGGGCCTAAGCTAAATGATAAGCACCATATGTATGTTACTTATCCTGATCATCATCCCCAAAAGTAAACAAAGAGAAAGTTGATCCCTACTTTCAGGAATTTCGAGATCAGTGAAGGAGATAAATATTTAATCAAATGGCCACAAAATTAATGCACAGCAACAAACAACAGGAAACGGGAACCTCATCCAATCTAGCAGTTTAGAGAAAGGGCTTCCAAAAGGTAGCATTTGAATTAAAGGCTAAAGGAGGAGTAGTTGGGAACTAGCCCCAAGGTACTGGGAGGGTGGGCATGCAATCCTGCCCAGGGGCCTGACCAAAGAACCCCATGTCTGCCTCTTCCCTGCATGCTCCTGCACACCACACCCTCAGACAATAAATTTGCAAAGCACTAGTTTCTTCCCACCTTCAACTTCTCAGTTTAAATTCACATCCTCAGAGAGACAGTCCATGACCACCCACTTCTAAAACATCAGGCACAAGGCCTTTGATAAAAAAGGTAAGAATATAAACCATGTCACACAATCATCTTCGTTCAACAGAAACTATTCAAGCTGGAGATGTCCCAAGATAAATAGCTTCAGTGAAATCCAAGAAGGAGTTCTTTATCCTCAAGACTCTCCTCTCTGAATTAAAATATGTACGTTTCTATAAAGCCATCAAACATTCTTTTTTATGTGCAAATAACAGTACCTTTCTCAAATTTGGAATGGTCTCTGCTGGTAAGAGCTTCAAGGCTGTACCTAATAAACAGCTCTAAACCTTTCTACATGCTGAAGATGTCATCTCTCTCCACAGCACAATGTCAGACATGACCCTATTATTTCGATGTTGCTCTTGTTAACAATGTCTAACTATATATTTTCATGATTACTGGTCTGTCTTATGACTACACTGCCAGTTCCATGAGGACAGGGAATGAGTATTTTATTCCCCTCTCTACACTCAGAACATAGCACAGTGCCTGGCAGGTAATCGATGTAAAGTCTACTATTTGTAAGACAGATAGATGCCTAGAGCACAGCGTGAAGGGGAAAACTGGCACTGGGAAGGAAGGGTCAGCTCAGGCAGGCCCCTGAGGATCACTTCTGGTCCTTGCAACCAGAAGCCATTGAAAATTTTCAATATACAGAGGCAGCAAGGACATATTTAGGTCTTGAAAAGATCATTCTGGCTAAAATGTGACCTGAGAGGAGGCCAGAGGGAATGATGAAAGACACATATGGTCAGAGGTTAGACTAGCCTGGGTGCTGGTGGTGGTAAGCCAGGGACTGCCTGGGGAACTCCCACGCCATTCCAAAAACCAACATGACAAGTTCTAATATTTCACAGGGATAGGTTAGCCTCAGAAAATTCTACATGACCAATAACCTCAATATAAAATATGAGACTGTACCGAGTAGAAATGAGTCATTGTAATCAGGGAAACCAGAAAGTCAAAATGAGAGTGTAAATTGGAATAGAGCTTATTCCCCACACAGGAGCCCCAGCTCTGAGCAGGGAATGTTAACTAACAACAGTGAAAACAAAGATCCCACGTATTAGATACATCAACTCTATGAACAATATTACAAGGCACAGTGGCTAAAGGCTTCGCACTGACCTATTTGTAACTCAATAACATCATTGTTAATTACTCTCTAATAAAGAATTAGTAATAATATATCGTAAAGCTTTTTTCCCCAAAGTTACCAAAAGGCAACCTCTGAATACTTACTCCTTGCATATGTTGAAGTTCTTTCTAGTGAGAGAAGGGAATTAAGTTCTGTATTTTTAACGGTGTTTTAGGTCAGGGCAGGTCAACTATAGCCATTGCTGCTTGCAGCATTTGGGAAATGTCATCCAAAGTCCCTCCAATGTCCTTGTACTGCTCCTCCCAGCTGTACCCAGCACAAGGGAACCTCTAGCAGTGGCTTAGCCACCAAGAGTCTTGTGATGATCACCATCACAGCTGCAGAAATGCCACGCAAGTTACTGAGCCTCCATTTTCCCATACGTTAAGTGGCTCAGCATCCATATAAGATGTTAAAGCACGTCCACGCTATAAAATGCTAAGGTGTCACTCCCCATTCAACAACAAAGAGGGAAAAGTTACTGTTGAGTTTCCAGTTTGAGATGAACATTAGTGAAGCAGTTATCTAAGTAGTTAAAGAGTCAAATCTATTATTTTCCCCAAGTAGATACACAGAGGGCCGACAGAGATACATGAAAAGATGGTTCAGAACCATTAACAATGAGGGAAATGCAAATCAAAGCCAAGTGAAATATCACTCACAACTGTCAAAATGGCTATTATCAAATAAGACAAGAAATAAATGGAGGCAAAGGTATGGAAAAAGGGGAATCCTCATGCACTATTGGGATTTGCAAACTGCTGAGGCCACTGTGGAAAACAATATGAAGGTTCCTCAGAATGTTAAAAATAGAACACCATGTAATTCAGCAATTCCACTTTGGCATATGAAGAAATAAAAACACTAACTCAAAAAGGTCTATGTACCCCCATGTTCACTGCAACATTATTTATAACAGTCAAAATATGGAAACAACCTAAGTTTCCATCAACAAATAAAGAAAATGTCACACACACACACACACACACACACACACCCCAGAATATTACTCAGCCATAAAAAAGACTGAAATTTTGCCATTTGCAACAACATAGACAGACTGAGGGCATTATGCTAAATGAAGTAAGTCAGAGAAAGACTAATACCGTATGACTCACTTAGACGTGGAATATGGAACAAAAGCAAAAAACCAAGCTCACTGATACACAGAATAGACTGGTAGCTGTCAGAAGTGGGAGATAGGCAAAACAGGTAAGAGAAGTCAAAAGGTACAAACTTTCAGTTATAAAATAAATAGGTCATGGAGCCAGAACATACAGCTTAAGATAGAATTTATGTTAGTATATTAATATAATAATATATTAATATACTAGAGTTAATTTTTTAAAGAGTCAAATCATAATGATCTAATTATTTGACATAATGAATAAAGAACTTTTATTTGGCAGGAGAAATTATTCAAAAAACCTTAATGCTTCTTTCAAAATAGAAGTAATGCTGTACAGAAACACATATCAAAATCAAACTTTAAGAACTTGTAAAAGAAAACTATTATCTATTTGATGTATAAGTAATATAGAACAAATCTTTAATTTTTTTGTTGAGGATGCATGAAGAAGGAAGGAAAAGAAAGAAGTAGGGGGATAGGCGGAGAATGTACTAATTAATTAAGTTTGGGAAATTACATAACCACACCCTGCTGATGTTCAGGCTCTGGAAAGTCCTAAAGCAGAGAAACATGCTTATGTTTGTCTGACCCGATACTTTGCAAACTTATGTGGGCTGGGTATGAGTCTCTCCCCTTCCCCCGTGTTCTACCTAATAGAATATTTCATAGAAGACTCTTTGGATAGCAGTCCCTAAAGCTGAGGAGTTGTTCGGGCTTCTTTTTAAGTAATGTGTGTGGCCCTCCTCAAATCTAATTCAGAGTCTCCATAGCAGGAACCCAGTGAGATGTACCGCCAGGCTGGGGAACCACTTCACATGCAGAGATGCTAGGCTGGGTCAGAACCACCACCAAATGAAGCAGGAGGCAAAGGCTGAGCATCTTCAAAGTGATGATGCAGGAAAAGTGAAGTCATCAAGTCTACAGAAGTAGAGGTGCACACTCTTTTTCCAGCCCATGGGTGCTCTGTAACTTAGGACTTCATGGTTCCAACAGGCCACTCGGGAGCTAGAGGAGACTAAGACAAATAAGAATCTATCTTGGGGACACCTGATGTCTGAGGGTCTGATCTTGACCTCTGCTCTGCTTTGATCTCAAGATCATGAGAGCCCCGGGTGGGCTAGGCATGGAGCATACTTTAAAAACAAACAAACAAACAAACAACAACAACAAAAAAACCTATCTTGCATTAAGACAGTTTTTAAATCAAAATAATTTATTGAGTAGCTTCTTAAATGCATTTTAGTAACTTGCATTTTAAAATTTATAAATCAGAAACATACCTCATCTGCCACCAGTAATGCCCAATTATGAGACACGTTTTCTGCAAAACTCGTCTACTCTTAAGAGAGGCACATGAGGACACAATACAGAATGCACACGTAACAGAGTTCCATTATGTTACCTCGACCTTACCCCCCAAAACACTCTTATATAGTGATCTTTTTAAATGCTGAAATCTATAAAAACTTCAGGGGACCAAACCTGAAGTTTTGCAGAAGATAGAAACATCAGTTTAGCATAGGCTTCTGTCAGATCACTAGGCAAAAAAACAAATTTCTTGAGACAGTCTTCGACTCCCGTTTCTCAACTTCCACGTTAGTGTTGGCTCCAGAAATCTGAAGAGATTCTGCAGAGACTGGAAAAACAAGCTTTACTTCAGAAATGACTTCACAGCCTATTTGTCTCAGCGCTTGAAGCACTTTTCATTGAAGCTATTAAAGAGTGCCAGGCCCCAGAGAAAGCCAGACCATCCATAAAGGCACACTTGTGCCCAACCAGCAGCCACCCTCCGTGCTCCCGCTGATCTTGCCAGATGTGTCCTCTCTGGGAAGAAGCTGAAAGTGACCTCCCCATCTCACTACTAAGACTGTGCTTCATGGTCATGGTCATTCCATTCTGTTCTATTTTGTCCAGGGTGGAAGGAAGGAGGTATTTTTCCATTCAGGAATTCTTAAACTTTGCATTTTCTGTCCTCAAAAAGAAGCCCACCAGAGGCTGGTAGCAGAGTTCTGCATTCAAGTTCAAAGGGTATCACTCAGAATGTCTCCTATCCTCTTAGGGGCCTCCACCTCACCTCATTCTTCCCTGGCATGGCATTGTCTACAGGCCTTTTCCCAAGAAGCTAAGAACTGACAGACTTCTGATATGTAAGGGCTGGAGAATGAGACTGAACATCTTGAACCAAATTACTGAGATTATCTTGCCGAAATACTCGGCAATACTATAGTGTACATGACCTAGCCACCCTTCTTTATGCAAAACACAAAGCTATGACACACTCTTTCCTAAGGATAAGACTGGGGATCTGGGTGAGGAGGGAGTAGCTTTATTTAAAAGAAATGCCAGCAAAAGTCATTAGCAACATTCTTATTTATGAGATTCCTACACTTCTTAGAGAAACAAAAAAAGCAGCCATGCATTCAGAAGAAACCCAGGCAGCACAATTAATTCATGGCTCTCTGAAGAGAAAGGCAGGCATTTTAATACTTTCAAGCTAAATGCCTCATGGAGCAAACACACGTTGGCTTATAGTTTCAGAACTGGCTGGAAACTGGGCTTATTCCCAATCTCTGATATCTGAAAGTTTCTTCTATTCCATATTTTCCTTTTAACCTGAGGAAGGGGGGATGAGAATAAGCAGTAAAGATGATAGAGTAGAAAGAAAATTTAGTGATAAACATAATAACTTAAAAAGGTGAGGAAGGAAATGTAGAAACACAAATATAGCAACATAGCACAGTGCCTGGTATTGAGTTCTGAGCATATTTAAGCTATGATTTTAGCTCTTCTTTTCCAATATTAGGCCTATTACAAACACATTTTATGGCCTGTTTCTTCCACTTAGCAATAATCATGAACATTCCTTCAGTAATAAATACTGTCCCATAGATAAAAGGCCTTTAAATACTCCATAATACAGACACACCATTATTTACTTTCCCAGTTTGTACCACCTCACATTTACATTGTTTCCAATTTTTTACAATGATAATTATCAAAGTGAAGAACTGTGTACCATGTTTTGCATGTTTAAGCATTTATTTTCTCTAGATAGATTCCTAAAACAAGAGTTACAAAGAAGAGACCTGTTGATCCCCTGAAGTGTTTACACTCCCCAGCAAATGAGAATGCCTGTTCTCACACCCTGGGCAACTCAGAATGTTACCATCCTTTTCATCCAGGACGATCTAAACAATGAAAAATGTCACATGTTGCTATTTGATTTCCATGATTTTTAAAAAATTTTTAACTTAATTTTACTTTTTCAGTGTTCCAAGATTCATTGTTTATGCACCACACCTAGTCTCCATGCAATCCATGCCCTCAAATAATACCCACCAAGCTCATCCAACCCCTCACCCTCCTCCCTCCCAAAACCCTCAGTTTGTTTATCAGAGTCCACTGTCTCTCACGGTTCGTTTCCCCCAATTCACGTTTCCTTTCCTTCTCCTAATGTCCTCCATGTTATTCCTTATGCTCCACAAGTAAGTGAAACCATATGATAATTGACTTTCTCTGCTTGACTTATTTCACTCAGCATAATCTCTTCCAGTCCCGTCCATGCTGATACAAAAGTTGGGTATTCATCCTTTCTGATGGAGGCATAATATTCCGTTATACATATGGACCATATCTTCTTTATCCATTCGTCTGTTGAAGGGCATCTTGGCTCTTTCCACAGTTTGGCAACTCTGGCCATTGCTGCTGTGAACACTGGGGTACAGATGGCCCTTCTTTTCACTGCCTCTGTATCTTTGGGGTAAATACCCAGTAGTGCAATTGCAGGGTCATAAGACAGCTCTATTTTTAAGTTGCTAAGGAATCTCCACACTGTTTTCCAAAGTGGCTGCACCAACTTGCATTCCCACCAACAGTGTAAGAGGTGTCTTGTTAATTTTTGCCATTCTAACTGGTGTAAGGTCATATCTCAAAGTGGTTTTGATTCGAATTCCCCTGATGGCTAACGATGATGAACATTTTTTTCATGTGTCTGTTAGCCATTTGTATGTCTTCTTTGGAGAACTGTCTGTTCATGTCTTCTGCCCATTTTTTTGACATGATTATCTGTTTTTTGAGGGTGTTGAATTTGAGGAGTTCTTTATAGATCTTGGATATCAGCCTTTTATCTATACTGGTCATTCACAAATATCTTATTTCATGGGTTGCCTCTTTGATGTTTATGTTTGTATCCTGGCTACCTGTAGTTCTTTCATGTATTGCCTTTCCATTTTCTTTTCTAATTTTTCTACTAAGGTATTTATCTTTATCTTACTGTTTACTCAGGGCTTTTAGATATTTCGTAGTTTGACACTTAAGACTGGAATAGGACTCAGAGTTGGGAATTACTGGCAGTTATTGGCTCTGAAACCAGCCGGTCTAGATTAAATCCTGGCTCTGCCACTGAAGCTTTATAACGCTGGGTAACTTCCCCTCTCTGAGCTCCAGTTATAAAATGGGAATAGTAACATGGCAATCTCTTAGGGCTGCTATGTATAAGTAGTTGATGAGTTAAAGTATTACCTAGCCATGCTAGCCATATTTATAGTTAGGAAAGTTTATTTTAAACCTACAATTTTATGAGAACATGTCTTAAGTTAATTTTTAAATTAACTCTTAAAAATATATGATGCATTTTTAAGCAGAAATAAGCAGATGAAAAATTGATGTATAGGAGAACCCCTTTTAAATACATAAAAGCACAGATAAATAGAAAACAAGAAACAAGCTGAATGCTCACTATGGTACCCCAGGCATTGGGGACACAGTGAAGAACAGCAAAGACAGAGTCCCCTTCTCTATATCCACCCTGGGAGATACCAACAAGAAAATAATAGGTGCTTGCAGTGCAACAGCCAAGCACTACACTTGAAAGAAGTATAATGGGCAATTTTCACTACACGTGGAAGGGCGTGTGAGCCACACCAAAGGAGGCAAAGACAAATCTCCGAGGGAACAGCAAGCTGAGACTATAACAAGGAGTAGCGATTAGTCAAGCACAAAGTGGAAAAGAAGGAAAGGGGATTTCTAAGAAGAGTCAGCATGGTCTAAAGGCTCAAAGGCAAGAGAAGCTTGTGTGGAACAAAGCAGTAAAAGGTAAGCACACGCAGAAAGAGCTGTGAGCAAAGAGACTAGACTGGTTAACAGGGGTCAAGCCACACTCCACACTCCTTAATCGTACTCACGTTCTGTGCTAGAAGCCGTAAGAAGCCACTGAAGAATTTTAAGCAGAGGAGCAACATTGGATTTGCTCTTTAAAAATGTTAGAAGTGGGGCGCCTGGGTGGCTCAGTGGGTTAAGCCGCTGCCTTTGGCTCAGGTCATGATCTCAGGGTTCTGGGATCGAGTCCCACATCGGGCTCTCTGCTCAGCAGGGGCCTGCTTCCTCCTCTCTCTCTCTCTCTGCCTGCCTCTCTGCCTACTTGTGATCTCCCTCTGTCAAATAAATAAATAAAATCTTTTAAAAAAAAATGTTAGAAGTGTTAGAGACACTTAGGTAATGAATCAAAGAACAAGACCAAAGCATAAAATGTCAGAACCTAAACTCATGCTCAAGACCAAATTACCTCAGCCGTGGAACTCAGCGATAGCTACAAGTTGCCATCAAGTGACCAGTGACTTGTCTGAGGTCTCATGGACCCTTAGAATGGGAAAATAGTAAGATCTGAAGTCTCTGAGCTTTCAGTTCTGGGCTCCTGCTGACCACACACTATATAGCTTCACAGTGAGTGGCCTTTCACCATTTCCTAAAGGAATTCAACATCTTCTCTTGAAGTACACCTCTGCCTCCCTTCCGAACATTAGGCACAGAACAGGTAACTCAGTGCTGCTCTAAGCAAGTGACCTTTTAGAATCCATAATCAAATCCCCTGTCATGGGCAGAAAATTCCTTGATAGGCCAAAAATAGCCAATCTTTTAAATAGTCAAATTGTGGGAGGGGGCACATTTTGAACAATACCATTGGTGAAGACTTATATCCTTAATAACTCTGACTCCCTCAATTCACTTTATTCTTCTCTCAGTTATTCTGATTTAGCAAGGGACAAAGTCTCAGTATAATGTTAGGATACATGCTGCTTGTCTTACATGTGTTAATCTTCTTTTTTTTTTTTTAAAGTAAAAGCAGAATAAACTTCAAGCTCACAGATTTACTCCAGCAAGAGTATCTAGGGTTTAACATTTTTTGTATGATAACTCCTATAGTTCGATTTATGAAAAGTGAAAAGTGATAGTGGTTTTTCTATTTATGAAAATGATACAATGATTCATTTTTAAAGTAAAGTCAATAATGTAAAGATGACTACAGATGCCCAAAATTCGTGAAGATAAAACCAAGTAACAAATTTGGGGGACAAATTACTTCACCCTAACCATATGAAAAGAGTCTACAAAAGTTGACTGCCTAAATTCACTTGAATAATTCATGGCAGCAACCTGCAGACACAGTGACATCAGACACCAAGAATTTAGATTATAAAAGGCCAATCAACACATACCACAAGATATCAGCATAATTTATTGCCTCATAAAAGTAGAGTAATAATCACCAAATTTAGACAAATGTACTGATCGATCTTATGATAAGCTGTTTAAGACACATCCTTCACTTAAGGAAGTTTATGGTAAAAATGGATCAAAATTCATTAAGTGTGTACATGTGAGACATAAAAAGTTGAAAGAGCTTGTAAAGAATGAATAAAATGCATCTAAATTGTTCAAGTATTTCATGATCATGTAACTTTTATGAATGATGACAACCTTTCCCTGCTTCTGTTGCAGATAGGAAAAAGCTGATGTCCATGTCTACAAACAGAAATTTAGAGAAGAGATGAATGACGAGCACTGTGGTATCTCTCAGAAAAATATGGACTGGGTTTAAGGTGAAGGTAATGACCAAAAACAGTTGAAAATCAAAAGATTTTGGATTTGTGAGTTTCAAAGGGACTGAAGATGAACAGAGGGTGGTAGATGAGATGACCAGGAAAGAGCTTCATGAAAAACAATTATGTTTGTTAAACTTAAAGGGGAGCAAGAGACACAATTAAGCTGCAGGGCTGAACATAAGAAGCAGAGCAGAATCCCCAGATAACAGTATATCACCTTTCATGAATAAAACCTTGATGATGGTATTAGTGAGGAATCTCTCCAGAAAGTACTTACGTTAGTCAGTCTACAAACATGATGGAGGAAAGCCACAGCAAGCAAAGAGTTGGGTTTGTAGGTCTTGCCTAGAAATAGTCACTAAAGCAGTTTAATAAATAACAAAAATGTGTCCAACAAGCCACCATACACAGCATTCACTCAACATAAAGCAATACACCAGGGTCACTTCGGGAGGCAGCAAATGCGGAGAATGGGAGTGAAAGCTATTCCCACTCTGTAATCAATTCCAACAAGATGCTTCACCTTCAGCTTACTTCATCACAAGAGCAAGCCTGACTATTCTTTCCCCAGCCAAGCTGCTCAACTGACACCCACATCCTTACAGGACATCTGAAGGTGCCAGACCTCATCCTTTCCAAAACACGCCTGGCACTGTCTACCAGCTGCACTGAGAAAAATCATTCAGGGCTAGGGATCTGCAAATCATGTCCAAGAGCATGGAAATAACATATCACAGACAAAGAACACAAAGTGTGCCACATGCACCTGCAATCCTCAATCACTTAATGAACAGCTTCTCATTACCATGTAGCTGTTTCATATGCCCATACTCAATAAGGGCATTTCATTTGTGTCTGTTGTCACAGGCCTTCCTCAAGCACAGAAACAGATGTAGGATGAACAGCCAACCTCTCTACTCTCACTAAAAAATCCCTGATGCTTTGATGGAGACTAATAATTCCAAAAGCTCTTCCATGTTCCACAATCTCTCCACTCCAAGGTCAATGAAGCTGTCACTATAGCACCAGGCTAAGGGGCTGCTCAGAAAGTAATTAACAGCCTCACTGTTTACAACTGATGAAGAAACACAAAAAGAAGCATGTGTTTCATCAGAGAAAAACATCTAAATATCAAAAAACCTAAACACTGAAGGGGGAAAAATCTATTAAATATAAAATGTATTTAAAAAGGCATATGAGGGACACCTGGGTGGCTCAGTTAGTTAAGCAGCTGCCTTCGGCTCAGGTCATGATCCCGGCGTCCTGGGATCGAGTCCCACATCGGGCTCCTTGCTCTGCAGGGAGCCTGCTTCTTCCTCTGACTCTGCCTTCCACTCTGTCTGCCTGTGCTCGCTCTCTCTCTGACAAATAAATAAATAAAATCTTAAAAAAAAAAAGGCATATGAAACACTGAACCTTATGGAATAAGAAAAGTTGATTCTGAAAATCATACTTAAATTGTATGTGTATTTTGTATACGTATATGTGTGTATACACACACACACACACACATACAATGAGCACACATGCAAACAAGTGTATTATAGGCGCAAGAGACAGCAAAACCTTCTAGCTTTCTATCAACACTCACTTCTACATTCTGGGTACACAGTTTGACTACAGTTTCCAGCCTCATCCCTTCCTCGCTTGCACTTAGGGGCTCCAAAATTTGGCTATGTTATAAATTCCAGGCAACTGAACATAAACAGGAGTGACTGTTTTGTTCTATTAACTCTCTGTTGCTGCATAACAAATTATTACACACTTAGCAGCTTAGAAACTATAGCCGTTTATTAGCTCACAGTTCTACAGGTCAAAAGTCGGGGCCAGCATCATTGGGTTCTCCTCTTAGGGCCTCACAAGACCAAAATCAAGGCAACAGTTAGATAGGGCTCCTATCCCCAAACATTGGGAAAAATTCTCTTTCATTCAGGTTGTTGGCAGAATCCCGTTCCTTAAGACCGTGGGTCTAAGGTCTCTGTTTTCTTGCTGGTTGCTATCTTGGGGCTTCTGGGTGGCTCAGGGTGTGAAGCGTCTCCCTTTGGCTCAGGTCATGATCCCAGAATCTTGAGATCAAGTCCCGTATTGGGCTCCCTGCTCAGTGGGGAGTCTGCTTCTCCCTGTGCCTGCTGCTCCCTTTGCTTATGCTCTCTTTCACTCTCTCTCTGGCAAATAAACAAAACTTTTTTTATAAAATTAAATTAAATTAAATAAACAAATTAAAGCTGCTTTCTACTCCTGGAGGCTGAGCACATTCCTTCTCACATGGGGCTCCATCTTTAACGGCAATAGCACGTCTTGACGTCTTTCTCATGCTTCCAATCTTTTGGACTTCCCCTTCCACTATCAGCCAGAGAAAATGCTCTGCTTTTAACGGGTTCATGTGATTGGATTAATCCTAAACATATAATCTCCCTCTTCCCATACTAGAGTAACAATTTCAGGAGGGACATCTTTTCAAAATGAAAGGATGAGTTGCAGTCAAAGAGGAGGTGACAATACAAGAGGGAAGGTCACTGAGGATCTTTAGCATCTGCCTACCACACTCTCCTTCTAGTCCTGGCCCAGAGAAATCTCCCATGCTCCTTCCAACATAGTCTCTCCCTTTGGCTATCTTGAAAACTATGTGTTAAAGATGGAAGGACATTGCCCCCCTGCCAACGCCAGTCATCCTGGATCCCTGAAGCAAATAATGAGGGAAAAAACAAAACAAAACAAAAAGAGCTCTGAGCAATACACATCCCTTAAGACTTCTTGGTTAAACCAAAGCACAAGGCACTCTTGCAAAGCTCAGATGAACACGACCAAACTCACCAGATGAAAAAAACATATGAAAAAGATCTACTGGATCAACGGAAACCAAAAGCATTCCACTACAGTAACCAGCAGAGGGAATGACAATAGGAAAACAAATGAGAAGTTTCCTAAGTTCTCGAAGGAATTCTATGGCTCAAATCGGCCATGAGCTGGGGGAGTACTGAAAAGCTTGTAACTGTAAAGCATCCACAAATATGAAACAAACAGGAAGCCCACTAAAGAAGCTCTGCTGCTCCCACAGAGGCCACACTCCTTGGCACCCTCTTTAGATCTGGCCAGACAGAAGAAAGAACAAAAGAATTCTTCCTGACTGCAGAACCAGGGTAAAACCAAGGAACTCCCTCTATTCTAGGGGTTGGGGATTTACAGTGCTTAGCCATGTGACCTCACCATATGGACAATACCTGCCAGGACTGCCATTCTTGCCCTCCCCAAATGGGAGTACTTGCTATGGACAATATTTCCTGAACATTAAAAAGCACAACAGACTAGCCGCATGTGCCCAGCAAGAATTGTGCTTTGACACTGAGATATTTCTTAGCACTATGGAACTGCTCCAATTAAGATCTACAGGGAAAGTTCAGTTTGAATTATAAGAAGGACATGTATACTTCTTTCAGAAATCATTATTCAGAAGAGGCCACAAAATACTGCCTAGTGGTCCTCCAGAGACCTGAGCATCTAAGCAAACAACCCAGGAGCCAGCTGGTTCTCACAAATTATAGAAAGCTTCTCCACAGTTATCCATATCATACATAATCTGACCTGGGGCTGGGGAGAAGGAGGTGAGAGCAAAGCAACCAGACTATCATATTCAAATTTAGAAGTTGTACTAAATGTAAAATCTTCATAAACAGTAAATTTATTTCCTGAAGCTTCAGACTCAGCTGATGATTTAGTGTCATTTGAAAATATTTTATCGATAGTCTGCAAGAACACTTGACAGGGCCTCACAAGCATGACATTTTAATAGGGACAGCTATAGCTCTCTTCTTAGTCTTCATTTTCCATTATATACCACATAAATCACTTTTAAACATTTGAACTCCAAAGAGATTAGGGCAATAAAGAATATCTAAATCAAAAAAAAAAAAATAAAATAAAACTGGGAAAGGTTGTCCTGTAAAATTATAATTGTTCATATTTTGTTTCTTGCTGCCTTAACAACCCCACATACACAAGCTGTGAGCAACCCACCCAGGTGACCAAGTCTATCACTGTGATAAGGTGGGCCTCAACACAAGTTCCTTTCTCTGCCTGTCCCTAAGACCTAGTAACATTCAAATACACCAAGGAAATCCCCTCTACCTTCTCTTCAGTACTCTACCCTGACTCCAATAAAACCCCTTACCCACTAGTCTTCACACCCTCTCTTTGCTCCCCACCTGCTGGGCTGAGCCCACTCCCTTGGCCCTCCTCCTATGCGGCCCCCTCAGTATAGAGGAATTCTGTCTCCCTAAAACCTGTGAGTTTAATAAACTTCATTATCCTGAGCCTCTCCTGTGTCCTCTCTTGGTGCCACACACAGAACAAAACAAGGGTACAAAGGATCAAAAGAATAGAAAGGAAAAAAAGAGAAGTCAAAGAAATCTTCTGATCTTATCCTCCAGAATCTTGCCCACCTGGCCCTAACTTCCGAAGGAAAGCCCCACTCCTTTAAACTCTGGAGCTGTTCTTAAACTCCACCTCCCCCAATTTTCCTTATTCACTTCTCAAGGAGTCCTGCCTTCCTCTCTCACTTCCTCAAGGTACCAACTCTAGCGAAAGCCTTGGGGTGGTGTGAAGCCCTGGGAATATGAATGCAGCACAAGGTGCTTGGCACAATGGACCCTGCTTTGCAAGCTTAAGTCCCCAACCTCATGCCCCAACATTAAGTCCCTCCCTCCCACATGATATTTCTCCTCAAAACATTAACCATTTTCCCCAACCAAGTCTTGATGGTATTTTCAAGGATATTTCTAATTAATCTGGGAGGTACCCAAAAATTTTTCAAGTAGACTGAAACCAAAACTCACATAAATTTAAAACATTAAAGAATGGAGCACTTGGGTGGCTCAGATGTTTAAGTGGCCAGCTCTCGATTTTGGCTCAAGTCCTGATCTTGGGGTTCTGGGATGGAGCCCAAGGTCGGGCTCTGAGCTCAGTGAGGAGTCTGCTTGGAGATTCTCTCTCACTCTGTCCCACCCCTTGGCATGCACACAGGAACACACTCGTGTGCTTTCCCTCTCTCAAGTAAACAAATAAATCTTAAAAAAAAAAAAAAAAACACTAAAGAATCACTGTGGGGAAAAAGGCTTGCAAAAATTGTAACTGTGTCAACAACAAAAACTTGACCAAGAAGCATCTCATTCTCAAGGGAAATTACTTTCAGCAGCCACTTTCATTTCAAATCCTACCACATATCCATTTGCCAAGTGTATCAGTAAGTTAGAGCTCATTGACTACTTTTTTTTTTTTTAACATGGTTCAAGTTATCCTTATGCAAGCATGGCACTCTCACAGACATTATCTCATTCAGTCCTCTGGAAAGGTTTCTTTTTACATTTGATTGCCCCTAAAATTAGTTCAGAGAAGACTGCATTTTGAACAGGTATTCTGAAGCCCAGTAATAGAATGGATGCAGTGACTGTTATTGTAAGAACTGCCCCCATTCTCTCTTCATGACATGGTCAATTTATTACAAAGCATTTTTACTTTGGTGGAGGAAAAGGGTGGGATAAGAATTAAGAAGTCCTTTAAGAAGCTGATGATAGGCTAAAAGCCCTCTCCCTCAGAAAAAAATGCACATACAAAAAGTGGCATATAATTTTAGAGAATACATGGGCCCTCCGCAGGCTATTATGGGCACCAGGCTAAGAACCTGATGAAGAGTGCAGGTATAGAAACCCTGTGTCAACCAGTAAGTCCTACTTGAGATTTTGAAGGCAGCAGAGATTTTACTGCTTAACACAGGCAGTTAAGGCACTGACAACCACTGACAAAGTTAGACCTAATTATATATTTAATTAAATATATATTAAAACTAACATATAAGATATACAATATTAAATAATGTTAAAGATTAAATATATGTTAAATATGCAATTAAATATCTTAAGTTTGAAGTCTCACCAAATCAATAAATGCATAAACAGATTTATGCAACATTCTCCAGAGCAAAGCACCTCTATAAAATACAGCATTTTAAATGTGATGAAAGCATGAAAAAATTAAACAGAAAGGCTTAAAATACCAATGTAATTAAAATGTTCCAGTTGAGGGACGCCTGGGTGGCTCAGTTGGTTAAGCCGCTGCCAAGGTCCTAGGATCAAGTCCCGCATCAGGCTCCTTGCTCGGCAGGGAGCCTGCTTCTCTCGCTGCCTCTGCCTGCCTCTCTGCCTGCTTTTGTGTACTCTCTCTCTCTATCTCTGGCAAATAAATAAAATCTTAAAAAAAAATTTCCAGTTGATGAATCTGAGTGGGACAATAATCATGCACCAGCCTGTATCATAACATAGAGCCTAACCAAATAGGAGTTATATCATTAAAGAAACAGAAAGGGGCACCGGAATGGTTCAGTTGGTTAAGCGCCCCACTCTTGGTTTCAGCTCAGGTCATGATCTGATTGGTAGAGGGATTAAGCCCCATGTCAGGCTCCAACGGTCAGTAGAGAGTCTGCTTGAAGATTCTCTCCCTCTGCCCCTCCCCACTATTTGTGCGAGCTCTAAAATAAATAAATCTTGAAAGAAAGAAAAAATAGAAGATATATAGTCTATAATAGGTATATATCCTAACCAAACTCATTGAAAGGAAGAAAGCATATATCATTCAATGCAAAAGAAAGTTTTTATTTATAGACGGAATTGTCCTTTTAATGTTAAAGACAATATTTAGAAAAACACTGTGGTGAATCCTTTCATGCAAATAATGGCTATTAATGGGTTGTACTATATTCCCCCCACATCCAAACGCTTCATATATTTAATTCTTAATTCCCAATACCTCAGAATATGACCTTATTTGGAAATAGGGTCATTGCCAACATAATTACTTGAGCTAAGATGAGATCATACTGGTGCAGGGTGGGCCTTCAATCCAATATGGCTGGTCCTTTGAGAAAGTGGAAAGAAATCTGTACACAGAGAGAAAACCATGCTAACTGAAAAACAGAGATCAGTGTGATGTGCAAAGAAACCAAGAAAAGCCACAGATTGCCAACAAACTACTAGAAGTTAGGAAGGAAGCCTGACACAGACTCCTGCCTAGGGCCTTCAGAGGGAACATGGCCTTTCTGTCACCTTCATCAAGACTCCAAAAGGGTGAGACAATAAATTTCTGTTGTTTAAGGCAGTCAAATTGATACCTTGTTACAGCAGCTCTAAAGAACTAACACAATGACCTAATAAATTTTACTCTGTAACAAACTTTCCTCTGTTACTATAAAACAAGTTATGTTTACTATAAATGCTTGATAAAGTAAAAAAAAAAAAGTATAAAAACAGCATGTTAATTGGAACCAGACAGCTATTTTTAACTGATATGCTGCCAGTTTAAACCAAGTGAAAAAACTTGACATTATTCATGCCAAAATGAAATCTTAATGTGAGTAAAACTCACTAAAAGTAGAATAATACATGTTCATTTGCCCTACTTTACAGTAAAAAAGTACCCTATTTATTGTAATTGCATAATAAATTATATCTATAAGCAATAAAGTAATAAGGTTTATTAAAGTAAAATGAAGATCAATTTTTACTCTGTTCATATATTCTCCAGCTGAAAGACTTTTCCACTCTAATAAATTATCCTTAGCAAAAGCATTTTTTTTTCACCTCCAAATATCAAAGATGTTAAAAATAACTGTCAGCAACAAGGTAGAAAAAATCAGTTCTAAACCAAGAAAACAGTCCTGACACATCTTATCCGAGATTTCAAATTAGTGGGCAAACACCAAAGGTATAGTGCTTTATCAATACAAATACCATTCCACACTATTGTAGGCAAAACACTCAATTTCACAGAAATAAATGTTTACCTGAAGAGGGGCCTTCCACTTAAGAACAGTGACCATATAATCTAGCATATCTGTTCTCAAAAGGAAACAATTCTAGGGGCAAAGCTTACTTTGTAGATAAGATCAGGTTCATGGAGCTGGGAATGGGAAAATGGCTTAAAAAAATGGACATGGCTATGTCCCCTAATACCTGTCACAGGCAAACAGTAGGGCTGGCTTTACACACCCTTCAAATACACATATATGCACAGGAAGAATAACCTTTGCCTGGGACTTTCTAAGATTATGCTCCATTAAGTTATAGATAAGATATTGTGTGCTATTTCACTTCTAAAATGAAAGGCTTTTTAGTAAAAAGAAAATGACTCAGTGATTCTGCATTCGAATCAGATGTGATAAATACTAAACTTGTCACAAGCAGACCTCCTCCAACAATCTAAGAAGTCCTTTCATACCACAATTCTAGTTTCTAGTTTCAATTCTAAACTTCACTGTTATATACAACTTCAGGATCTGGCAGAAATGTAGTCATCTGATTTGTTTTGTTAAAGTAGCAAAACTAAAAAGTCTAGCTTCCATAATTTCCTCATGTGTCATCATTACTAATATAAGGGATAGTATTTTATACTAGTGAAATTACCCTTAACATTAATAACATTTATTGAACAGTTTCTATGTGTGTTCTACAAACTTATTTATACTCACACCAATTCTAGAAAATGGATATTAACCCCATTATCAAGGACACATTCAAAACTTCAGTAACTTGCTCAAGATCACTGACAGCAGAGGTGGGGTCAAGCCTTAACCTTTGCCAAGGTTCCTAACTGCCTTTTGGGGCACCAGGATTTGCAAACGAAGTCTTCAGAATCAACGTGAAGATGGGATGTGGTGTTGGTAAATTTAGTGCTCAGGTCTGCTTTAGAGAAGTGAAAGGTACCTGAAATTAAAAAGGTCAGTGACTTCAAAGGAGTCCTGCCTGAGAATTTATGGCAGTACATGCGCTGGTACTATAAACCTGAAGGAATTCAAACTATCAAGTTATTAGAGGCCTTCCATATTACACGAACAATCTTTTTACAAATATATTTACAAACATCTGTTCTAGAGGACTCAAAAAGCCAAGTGAAAAAGCAAAAATAATTACATTAGTGCCTATTTTTCCTGAAATCATCTTGGTTTTTCCGTATCTCCCAAACTAACAGATAAAACTGATTCTACAAAAGCAAGTCTACGGTGATACAGATAACATGTTCATGTATGTGAGATAAACTTCATGCTGCATCTGTCCCCCTAACTTATCCAAGGTTCTGTAAAACATAACCCTCACCTCTTCTGAAAGTGGTTTAAAATAGGGTTGTTACTGTGTTAGCCTGGGGAACACCTCACTACTTCTGAGAAGTTATGAGAAAACTCACTATTAATGAAGACTAATCTATGAAAAAAAATTAAAGCTAAATGATGAGAAATATTTAAAGAAATCAACAAAGTCCTTAGCTAAAGGTCCCCTGAACTAGAACTGTTTCAGAAGGGTTAAAAATAACAACAAAAAAATAGTAACCATCCTCATTACATAAGAAATAGGTCACATTATAAGTATGCATTTATCTTCCCTATGTAAAATTCTTCAACAGAGCCCAAGGAGATTTCGAGTATTAGAATCTGAATTAAATAAGTTGTAATAGCTTATTAACCCCACAGAGAAATATGGGCACATTCGAGCTGTAAAAGGCTCACGAAAAATAATACTTAGAAATAAATGATGATTTGATTATGTTAAGGCTATAAATCCCATGGGAAATGCTTAGACACACGAACTGACGGTCAAGCTTCGGCCTCAAAGGAGTTTCACCCCGAGTTCTCCAAGGAAAAGTTAATGCATGAGGTTCCCAGAAGGACGCCCCATCCTCCCACTGCTCTGGAGCCTGGGGACAACATGGAAGGAGAGATTCAGAAACCACAGTGGAAGAGCGCAGACCGCGGACATCACCGCAGTCACCCCCAGTGCCGGCCACGGCTAGTGCCAGCACATCCCGGGAGGGCTGGGGGCACCAACACCGCAAGGTCACCGGGTTAAGAGACGACTTTACATAATCTCCCGCCGCGCCTCTGGGGCACCTGCACGCCGGGGCGACCGTGCAGTCGCGGTCCCCTCCCAGCCGCTCCCGCTCCCGCGCGGGGCGGTGCGGGGGCGGTGCGGGGGCGGCGCGCGGGGCGACAAGGCAGGACGCCAGGGACTCGCGGGCGTCCGCAGCGCCTCACCCAGCCCGGGGTGGGGGGCGGAGGGCGGGCTCCCAGCCCCTGGACGCCCCGGGCCGCCGCCACGGCCGCGGCGGGCGGGGCGGGCGACGCGGAGCGCGGCGACGGCGAGCTGGGCACAGGCCGGGGTCCCCGCGCTCCCCGCCGGCCGCAGGCTGCGAGCGCGCCCCTCGCGGCTCCGTCCGGGACCGCCCCGCGGCGCACCTGTCAGGCGCCTTACCTGAGTGGCTTTGTGGAATTGCTTCTTGAGCCCGGCCACCGACATGGTGCGGGGGTCGGGCGGGCGGCTGCGGCTGCGGGTGTCGGAAAGAGGCGGCGGCGGAGCCGGACAGGAGGGCCGAGCTGTGCGGCGCGCTCGCCGGGCGGCCGCTTGTCTTGCCGCCGCCGGGGCTGTGGGCGCGGGGGCGCGGAGCGGCGCGGGACGCGGGCTCGTGCGGAGAGACACCCTGACGTCAGGGGCGGGTGATGCGGCCTCTTAAAGGGGACGCGGGAAGCCCCGCCCCGAGCGCGAGGCTGGCGGGGCAGGTGCTGCGGCAAGCGCTACCTGTGCGCCTACCGCGGAGGTCCGGCTCCACGGCGCCCTCGTGGACCCGCCGCCCGCTTAGAGCGCCAAGGGCGTTCCCTCGGCCCGGCAGTGTGGTTTGTGCCCCCGCGCACTGCGGACCGGTCGCTGCAGCTCTGCAGCCCAAGCATGGGCACGACTCAGGTGACTTGCTGGGCTTCCAGGTAGCCGCAGTGGCACTGCCTGAAGCTGGCCCATCTGCCCTTTGAGCCTGGCCTCTCTTCAGCTGGGAAAGGAGGCGTTTTGTCTGGGGTAATGAATAAGTCATTGCTCCTTCTCGCCTTGCGCCCACTTGGTCACAGAAAACATTTTCTGTCCTGGTTCCTGGTTTCAGTATCTCCTAAGCCTCCACAACGTTAGGGAAAATCAACAACGTGCCCTTTTTTTTTTTCCTTTAAATTTATTTTTTATCATTTTATTTTATGTGGCCTGATGACAATTTAAGAAGAAAAAGAAAAAAATTAAACCTTAAAGCTGGCCAGGTAAATAGAATTGAATACAGTAATAGCAGTTTAATCCTCTGATTACACATACGGAAAAGCCGGAATATGAACTCGGCATTCACTTAGGATAGTGATTTTAGGATTTTCAATCTAACCATTATGTATGAAAAAACATACTAAATCATGAAAGTACTACATAAGTAACAAAGTATATAGGCTGGGCTAAAGCCAAATACTGATGCAATTAGATTAATTTGTAGGAGAGCAACACCGCATGGCTTCTGTGTTCTTGGTGATTAGCCACTTCTCCTGGTTTTTCTTGGACTGAGAAGCCCATAAAGAAAGAACTTGAATGCTGTCCCCACACGGGGACCGAAGCTGTGAGGAGAAGGCAGAGTGACAAGCCAGGATAAGTGGATGAATAAGAGAACCCACGGCAGAATAGGAGTGCTGGCAATACTTTTCATTACTTCCACAAGCCTGCTCCCTGCTACCCCGGACTCCATGGCTGACATATATTTAATTTTTTGTCATTAAATGTCCATGAAGTAAGTTCCCTGTTTCATTCTTACAAAAAGCCTAATTGAAGTTTGGGAAGTCTCACAGAAACAGTGAGCAGACTCACCCCCAAGCCTGACAATTGTGGGACGGGGGATGGTGGCTCCACACAGGGACCATATATACCCCACCGCTTCACCCGCATATTTCTTACCAGCTAGAGAGGGTGAAGAGTAAGCTCTGGTGATGCCTACAAGATTCTAACAGAACGCCAGACAGACATCAGACAGGAAAAGACAAAAGTCCTGCCAAGAAAGAGGTGGGACTTTTGATCCATCAGAGTTCAGGACAACGTTTAAGGTGATTCTACTGAGGCCCCTTCAGGCAGCACATTTACTCACACCTGTAAGGCCCACCATGGGGATTCCCAGATTCTTGACTTTAGGAAATTCTACAATTGTTTGTACTTCCTGCATATGGAGGTGGGGTTCTAGATAAGAGAAACGTGGGGGTTGTTACAATGACTGCTTTTGTGCTCTACCAGGTCAGTGAAGCCTGCCTGCCCCCACCACACACACACACACACACGCACACACGCACTCATGAAAAGAATGCATAAAATGCTAATAATGGTTGCGCTGGTTGTGCTGGTGGAGCAGTTCTCAAACTTCAGCACGGATCGGAATCCCCTGGAGGACTCGTGAAAGCACAAATTCCCACATTCCTAGTTACCCATTTGCTAGTTTCTGATAACCTCCCCTCAGCTCTGGGGATCACACCGAAAACCAGGGCGCTAGAGCAGAGATACTAGAAATGAACTTTTGCCTCCTCCCAAGTTTTAAAATGAGTTCTCATTCCTTGTATGATAGAAAAAGCATTTTACAGTTCATTTTTCCTATGTGCTCCCTGATCTGAACAATGGAACATTTTTGTAGAAGACTGGGCCTTGGCGAAGCTGTTGAGAGAGAAAGCAACCACTCTCCAAAGCAAAGGGGCCTGGGGCTCAGGAGATCTGGTCTTCAACAGTGGCAGGTGTGAAGAATCTCCTCAGGGCTCCGGATATTATCTGAAACACACAAATTAAATGAAAACAGCTCTCTTTCCCTGGTCCTTCATCCACCAGCTTAGAACACTTTTCCTGCTGTATATCAAAGGAACTACCTTGGCAGAAAGGACTTTAAAACCTTTTGAAACTGTGGTTAATTCTAACAGGTAGCCCCTGGATCTTGTGTAAATCCACTATTTCTGTTGAAGCCATAGTGTATGCCTATAAAGACCTTTGAGATGTTACCTTTGAAAGAAACTGGTTGAGCTCCTCCTATTAGCAGGCAGCATTGCGGGAGGCACTGGGGGAGAGTACGGTGAGATACAAAGATGCATATGGACGGTATCCTGGAAGGAGCTTTCAGTAGAGTAATTCCAGACATTTGCTGTGGCTTGACTGCAGAGGGATGAATGTGCCAGACATTGGAAAATCTCAAACGTGAGTGCCCTCTTTTGTTGCAAAGAAGCTGCAAGACAGGCTTTCCAGAGAAAGGCAGAAGCACAATTCAGGGAAAGGGGAATCAAAGGTCAACAAGGAAGAACTTTGCTTCATAAAAGGTTGTTATAATTCAACACGCTGCCCTCTCCTCCCCTGAGATCAAATCAATGTAAAATGGTAAATAAACCTAGATGGCTCAGGAAAGGTCCAATTAAATGAAACCCCTACAGCACCTCACTAATTGGACAGGAAATTCATGGTCAGCAATAATTCCATCACATCATTTATGCACTACTTCTCCTTGCATTATGCCAAAGCTTCTGGCAAATACCAGACCTCTAGTTTGCACAGAGCTGCTGCATCCCGGGCGCCTTACAGCAGGCCCCTCCTTCCAAGGTGGCAAGGCATAAGCCAAAGCACTCCTCTTTCCCTTCAGCCCCTGACGCCTCCTGTCCCGCCCACACAAGGGCAAACTGCTCCTGATTTTATGCATAAGCTCACTGAGTACAAGACACATAGCAAATCAAAGGCATTAAATCCTGCCCTGTTTTATTTTACAGATGAGAAAACAGAAACTATGAAAAGAAGTGACTTCCTCGTCCATCAGTCACTTTTTCAACTCCAGCCTCCAGCCTTAATTCAGGGCAGAGCCTCCAGTCAATGTTAATAAATACTGATAAGAATGAAAAATAGAACAATGTATCACTGTCACCAATGCTGTATCCTTGCCACTTCGGGTCTGATGTTCAAGAGCCTTCATGGGAAAACCCTGTGGTACAGCATGGATTGTGCAGGACCTGGACAGTTGTCTTGGTGTGTAAGATCTTGGGCCTTTGGAGGCTACCAGTAGCATTGCGCCACCCCCTCCCCACCCCCCACCCCGCCGCCACCATCAGCCTAGTTGGAACTAACAAGCCCTTTCCTGGAGAAATCAAGAGAGGGCACCTTCATGGCCTGGCTTCCCAGTTCGTCACCTACACCCACACTACAACAATGGACGGAAAAAAGCACAGTCTCTCTCTCTCTCTCTTTCTTCTTCTTCTTCTTCTTCTTCTTCTTCTTTTTTGGTCTCTTGGAGGTGGAATGCATAGGCCTTTCTCCACCCCCCCCCCCTTTCCTTAGCCCTCTTCAAAGCACAGGGGCCCCTCCCTGCAGAACCTTCATTTGGCTAAACCCTGATGACCCAAGGAAAAGGAGGGTGACCTTAGGAAAAGGAGGAGGGCATTTATCAGGTGCGTGACTCACCTTTCATTCTTCCACCTGGGCCCCTTTTTTTTGTCATTTACATCCCAGCTGGAGATGCTTCCAACTTCCCTTGAAAAATCCTGCCAGGTCCAATGCCCAGTTCTAGTGTCAGTCCTTTGAAGTCTTTTCCCAAACTTCAGACACTGGGGCCTCTCTTCATTTGTGGAATCCGGAATGACTGTGTGCCTCTGCATGAACTTGGTCTAACATGAATTGTAGGGATTGAAATATAAGATTCTTAAGTCATTGAATGCAGGGTCTTATCTTTGTTTTTACAACTCTTAGCAGATAGGCTAACCATCCACTAGATACGAGCCAAATGAAATTCTGAAAGCCTGATGAAATTTTTAAAACTAGATCCAGTGGAATGCCAAGAAGCCAGGAACTGGCTGAACTTCTCTCCATCTGTGCACAGTGTCCGGTGGTTATCATTGCTACCCCCATCCCGTATCCCAGCCTGCATCTCCAGGTTGCTGTCAATTCTGAGAGTCCCTGATGGCCTTCCCATAAATGACCCTTTGCTCATTCAGCCGCTATTGCTACCCTAAGTGATCTATCCCCTCCCCACTCCCCCAAAACCCTATAATAATATTCTAATCCCAGTTCCATTTCTTGTTCAGATCTAGCAACTCAAATACAGCAATTAAGCAACTGCAGTTCCTGCTAAGCTCTGCATTGGCCTTCCTTCTCTGACAAGAGTGGGCAGATTGAGTGGCAAGGAATTTAGTCCTTTAGCAAGTGTCAATTCTCCCTGTAAGACATTGACATTCTGATTTACAAATCAAACCTTCGGTTTCCTTGACAGTATGTGTCAGGCTTGTGCCAGGGCTTGAACCTCTTGGGCCCTTGGGAATTGGCAGCTAAATGCTGGTAAATAAATGCCAAGCAACTAGACTCTGAGACAGCAGTGCCCACTCCTGAATGAGAACAACCTTAATTAAGTGCGCATTGTGAGGGTATCCTTGCCATTGGCTTATTTTTTTCTCTCCCTAGATGGATATTAGCATTAGAGATCCCCAATGCATGCCATTAACCCTCAACATGGGATCTGGGTAGTCATCCAGTTAAAGGCTTGTGTTAATGAGGCGAGGTTCTATTTTAGTAGCTGGTTGACCACGCGGAGAAAAGCTGCTCCTTAGTCACAGGATCCATCCCACTCTGTCATCTCAATGATGCATTAATTTCGTTCAGCAAACACATGTCAAAAATATGAAGAACAGGACGCCTGAGTGGGTCAGTCGGCTAAGCATCTGCCTTCGGCTCAGGTCATGATCCCGGGGTCCTAGTATCAAGTCCCGCATCGGGCTCTCTGCTCAGCGGAGAGCCTGCTTCCTCCCTCTCCCTCTGCCTGCTGCTCCCTCTGCTTATGCTCTCTCTCTCTCTCTCTATCAAATAAATTAATAAATAACTTTAGAAATAAATTTTAAAAATATGAAGAACTCAGAGTACAGGCTTCCAAAGTTCTGTCAGCATCAGTTTTACATATGAAAAAATGTATTCTTTCTATTTTTATTATATTTTATATTAATTAGTATTTATTATATTATAATATATATCTTAATAAAACAAAAGTATACTTTAAAAAGGATAGATAATTTACACATTTAAGTAAATCATTTACCTTTGGAAACTTTTTTTTTTTTGCCTTTTAAAAACTTACTGGTGATTTTATTTAATGTGCACAACTTCTATTATCTCCAGCCCACACATGTAAACTTGACCTTAGTGATGGGTCAGATATAAAGCACTATTTTAAAATAGCGTTTCAAACATTTAAGTTAACAGTAAAACACCACCACCTCAAGAATACTGATTTTCTCTCAATCCATTCACAGAAAGTTTGCCAAATATAGAATTCCTTAGACCAAAGATCTTGAATATTTTTAGTTTCCTGTAAATAGAGTTGAGTTAAGTGGCGGAGGGGGTTGTTAGCAGCAACTTTTAAGGTGCTCTTAATTCTGAAGGTGAACTACAGGGGGGAGGAAATCCCATCACAGCCCCCAAGCATAAGACCACTGAACACAAATAACAGTCAGGAAACTCTTTCCTCTGTCAATGCAGAACTGACTGTAGAGAGGTCATAGGAGAAGCAAAGACAGATGTCCCCTTGCACTCCTTCTGTCCCTTTGTCCCCGCTACACACACACATCTACCATGAGAAGTCTTGAGATGAAGGGAGAATCTCTTATTAGGTCAGGGGAGAGAAAGGTATCTGATTAGTTTTTTTTTAAGATTTTATTTCTTTATTAGAGAGAGAGAGAGAGAGTACAAGTACAGACAGCAGCAGACGGAGGGAGAAGAAGCCCCAGTGGGGAGGCCGGTGCAGGACTCAATCCCAGGACCCTGGGATCAGGACCTGAGTCAAAGGCAGATGCTTAATGACTGAGCCACCCAGGTGCCCCTGATTAGCCTTTTTTTTTTTTTTTTTTTTTTTGGCCAGGGAGATCCAGATACATCCAAGAAAAAAGAGGAACGAGCCACTTAAATGGCAGATGAGTCATCATGGGCTCATTTAAAGACTCACCAAGCCCTGTCACTGAAGGATGCAGGAGGAAGGGAAGAAAGGCCAAATGGAGAAGTCATCTGATAAAAGAAGAATGTCTCCTCCCCTAGACAGAGTAGTGGTGGAAAGGTGTGGAGGCATGAAGCCATGATCAATGAGGAGGGGAAGTTCTGGCCGCAGTGGAAGCGAGGGAGATGCCTGATGGCCATATCCTCGGACTGTGAGCCAACAGCATTGAGGATCTCGCCCCATCTGGCTATTTCACCACTTGTCCAGCCTGGGTACCCCGGCAGCCCTTATGGTACCCTGATACCCTCATTCTCTATGCTCCAAGTCAGTCCCCTATGTGTTCCTGCCTCTCACCAGTTCTTTGCAAGCACTCTTCTCTGTCCCAGGAATACTTGTCTTTTGCTTCACCCTGCACATCAGATATCAATTCAAAAGGCTTCCTTGGCCTCCCAGCAGGCCCAGATCTTTAGAACTAAGTACCCCTCTCCTCGGACACACTTCACATGGCTGTGATTTGCACGTATTTGTGTGATCTTTGTGTCTGTCTCCTCCCTTCCCACACTACTCTGCAAACCCCAGGAGGGCATCCCTGTCGGGACTGGGCACCACTGCGTGTCCAGCATATTACTGAGGGCCTAGCATATATGAGGCTCTCCACAGGGCATTTCATGAGTGAATGAATGAGCAAATGAATGAATGCATGATGACTAGGTAGAGAAGTTTTGGGAAATTTAGTAAGACTTAAAAAAAAATTAACGTGTTTCTGAGGAACAGGGATAGTCTGGTTCCATGTGCCCCACTAAACATGAGGTGGGCCCCAGATATCAATAAGAAGATGGCTTCGTGGCCAGCACAAGAAGCCTGGTGAACATACACAATAAAAAGGAAAATGTGTGTGAGAGAATTTCAATCTAAAATGGAACCAGAGGGGGGCGCCTGGGTAGCTCAGTGGGTTAAGCTCTGCCTTAGGCTCAGGTTAGGGTCCTGGGATGGAGAGAGCCCCGCATCAGGCTCTCTGCTGGGCAAGGAGCCTGCTTCCTTCCCTGGCCCCTCTGCCTGCCTCTCTGCCTACTTGTAGTCTCTCTCTGTCAAATAAATAAACAACATCTTAAAACAAAACAAAACTTAAAAATGGAACCAGAAGATATAAAATGGAAAATTTCACCCATGTGTTAGGGAAAGAGAATTTAAGGACTAAGAGACTGATTTCCCATAAAAGTCTGATTTACAGAAAATTGATCATGTTGGAATGTTCTGAAATGGTAGGGAGTTGGTTGGGGGGTTGCCTAGTATCGACTTTGGGAAGTTTTGTTTATGGTTTTCAGAGGCATGAACAAGCAATCACCCAGGGCAGTCTGGTCTCACAAAACTGCATGAATTGAATTTTCTCTAAATGCCTGGCCTGGTTTTGTCTGGTTGGTGAATTTTTCAGAGCTGGTCTCCATTTGTTTATTTTGACAGACTAACTGAACTCACCCATCTTTATATCCTCTGTCCATAAATACAGCCTATCCCAAACCCTCAACAGACTTGCCTATAGTTGGCTACAGTCTATGGGGCAGGAATTGTAATTCCTCTACTATTTCTGAATAATTCATCTCTTTGACAATTTTGAGCTTGCCTCAGTTTACCTCTTCTTTTAGGTGGACATGTGTTAGGAAACCAAGGAAGGGAAGAGTCCTAGTGAAAAGTCTTCATGGAGGGGAGGGGAGGGTGAGACAAGTATCCTGAAATTAACTTTCAATCCGTCTCAAATCTCATCACTCAGGGCATCTCAGGATAGAAAAACAGGTAGACATTAAAGCCCGAGCCCAGACACACAACAAAAAAACTTTCAAATGCAGAATTAAGATGAGAAAAGAACCCGAAACCAGTAAGACATTACAAGACTTTCAGCTGTTCTAGCATGCGGGAAGGACATTTATGTTAGTACAACCTACGGTCATCTGCACATGACACAGAGCCCCCCCCCCCCCAAGACTTCTGCTGAGGGTGCCCTTATCAATTTTCCCCCATGCAGATCCTCCCCAAAATGTAGCCTCTCAACTAGCAGCAACGCCTGAGAATATGTTGGATCAGCAATTTATCGACACCCTATCTCTGCCCTGCTGGTTGAACCGCTCTGGTTAACCAGCACTCCCGGTTGTGGCCATGCTCCAGGTGGAGCGCTGGCTTCCGTCCAGCTGCAGTAGGAGTGTGGAGAGGGCTGGGAGTCTCAGGAATTCCCCTCAGGCCAGGAGGCATGGACAACCCCCCAGAAATCCCCCTTTAGGAAGCCCATTGCGTCCTCCCAATGGGCAGGTTATTTTTACTTCTATTCTATAAGAAAAGCAATGGAGGAAAAATTATTAAGCAGTTTGGGTAGAGATTTGGGGCCTTTACAAGTTTGCTAGGGCTGCTATAACGAATGGCCCCCAAGTGGGTAGCTTGAAACAACAGAAATCCACTCTCTCCCAGTTCTAGAGGCTTGGCAGCCTGACTCAAAGAGTCAGCAGGGTTCGGGCCTCCTGAGGGCTGGGAGGAGAATCTGCTCTGGGACCTCCATCGACTGCTGGTGACAGCCAGCAATCCCTTGCCTGTAGGTGGTTCATGCCTCCCACAGTGTTTTCCAGACTGTGTGAGTCTGTGTCGAAATTTTGCCTTGATAAGGACACCAGTCATATTGCTAAGCTCCCACTCTATACCTGTATGGTCTCATTTTAATTGAGCTCATTGCATCTGCAACAAACCTATTTCTAAGTAAAGTCACATTCTGAGCTACTGGGTGTCAGGATTTCCACAGTGTGGAGGGACCCCCCACTCAGGAATCAATTTTGAGAACACTCCTCCTTCCTCAGCATTCTTCCCTTCCCCTGTGCCAGGAACAGGGGAACTTGGCAGATTTCCTCATCTAATGCCACCGGCAGAGGAACGCATAAAGAGGGCTCCCTGACTCCCCACACAGAGTGTGTCCCCAGCGCAGTGATGTTTCCATACAACAACAAGGTATTTCCTGGGACCCTTCTTTCCCATTCCATATCTGGTACACGTCAACACAACAGTTTCCTCCTTTCTCTTGGATTAATATCTACCTATTTAAAGACATAGCTTACAGAGGACATAATATCCATCATCCATCCCACATGACTCTGTGCTCTTTCTGGCTGTAGTGCGTAAAACAACCAAGCCAGGTAGCAGGGGAGACTCATCAGACCTAGAGGCAGGGAATCTAAATTTAGAAGACTATAAATTCAGAACCACACTGGAGTTCTGAATAAGCCTTTTGTTCTCACAGAACTCCCCCTTCCTGCCCCCCCGCCAAAAACTGGAGCTGTTTGTAATCCACTTATGGGCAACTCGGACCTTTAGGCATTAAACAAACAGGAAGGGAGATGGAGTTTGTGACTCAGTACCTGCTAGCTTACCGGCCTTCTGCAAGCTCTGTTAGCCAGAGGTGCACCTTGTACTTCAGTGACGTCTGTTTAAGAAGGTGGAGGGATGGGGTAACAAGGTGATGGGCATTAAGAGGGCTCATGCTGTGATGAGCACTGGCAATTATATGCAATTAATGAATCGCTAAACACTACATCAAAAACTAGTCATGTACTGTATGTTGGCTAATTGAGCATAATTTAAAAAAAAAGAATTGAGATGTGGTCCATATACACTATGGAGTATTGTGCCTCCATCAGAAAGGATGAATACCCAACTTTTGTAGCAACATGGATGGGACTGGAAGAGATTATGCTGAGTGAAATAAGTCAAGCAGAGAGAGTCAATTATCATATGGTTTCACTTATTTGTGGAGCATAACAAATAGCATGGAGGACAAGGGGTGTTAGAGAGGAGAAGGGAGTTGGGGGAAATTGGAAGGGGAGGTGAACCATGAGAGACTATGGACTCTGAAAAACAATCTGAGGGGTTTGAAGTGGCGGGGGGTGGGGGGTGGGAGGTTGGGGTACCAGGTGGTGGGTATTATAGAGGGCACGGATTGCATGGAGCACTGGGTGTGGTGAAAAAATAATGAATACTGTTTTTCTGAAAATAAATAAATCAATTTAAAAAAAAGAATTATGCTAGCCAAGGGGCATCTGGATGGCTCAATCTGTTCAGTATCCAACTCTTGGTTTAGGCTCGGGTCGTGATCTCAGGGTCCTGGGGTGAAGTCCCACTCTGGGCTCCCTGCTTAGCTGGGAGTCTGCTTGTCTCTGTCTCCCTCTGCCTCTCCCTCCCTCGCATTGTCTCTCTCTCAAAGAAATACATCCAAAAAAAAAAAAATTAAAAAAAGGAATTGTGATAGCCAAAAAATGTTGGAGCATTCAGATCTATATGTTATCTTGAAAGTCTTTTAAGCACAAGTAAACATTGAGAGAGCTACACTGGACAGTATTTTAAAGCTCCAGATATTTTCATGAATTCAATTAAAATGCTGAAGGAGCTGAATGAGAGGATCAACCCCCAAATAATTACCACTTCTAATTTCCTCCATTCCACTGAACATAAACAATCATCACATTTTCAGTTAGATTTGGGGAGAAGCATTGATATGTCTCCCATAATCAAATCGTTCTCTCTCATTTAGCTTCCATTTGTCTAATATTTTGTATTATGTAAACAAACAAATATGAACTTTCAAACCTTTTCAAACCTCTTTTAATACTTTGAAAATGATCATTCTGGTTGGTTATTACAAGGATGCTAAAAGATTAATTTATCTCACCATACTTTATAGAGACAAGTTATTTAAAAACTCTTTATCTGGCATAAACTATTCAAGACGAATGTTAGCTATTTTAAGAAACATTTCCAAAACAAACCCAAGACCCAAAAGGAAAATGTACAAAGAATATGAGCTCACTGAAGTTATATAAAGAATCCTTGTGTGTATGAAAAAAAAAAACAAAACAGTTTCTGGGGCACCTGGGTGGCTCTGCCTTCAGCTCAGGTCGAGAGCTCAGGGTCCTGGGATCGAGCACTGCATCGGGCTCTCTCTTCAGCAGGGAGCCTACTGCCCCCCTCTCTCTGCCTGCCTCTCTGCCTGCTTGTGTTCTCTCTCTCTTTGTCAAATAAATAAATAAAATCTTTTAAAAAACAAAAATAAACCAGTTGCATAAGAAATGGTATTAAAATAATTCCAATTTCACTATATTGGCCAATATTTTTTAAATATTATTTACTTTGATGAAGACATTGTGAAACAAATGTCCTGTATGCTTCCTTGTGTCAACTTACTAACTTATAAATTGTACCCTTAACTTTATATCCAAAAAGCATCTTACTTAAATAGAAACTCAGGCAATTAGCCACTGGGAAAATGCAAATCAATAATATAATAAGATAACACTTCAAACCCACTAGTATGGCTGTTATCAAAAACATACAGGCAAATCTTTGGAGACAGAGTGGATTACTGGTTACCTTGGGCTGGAGGTGGGAGGCAGATAGAGGAATTGGGACTGATAGCTAAAGAGAAGGGATTCATTTAGAGGTAATAAAAAAGCTCTAAAGGAAACTGGTGAAGGATACACAACTAGGTCTAAATCCTGGATTTGCCATTTTGTGGCTATAGGATTAGCTCTCCCACTCACAATGTTCTCGGAAATGGTCCTGGATTGCTTCCTCCCAACCCCGTTCCCTCTCCAATTTTCAACTCCAAATAAAATTCTCAACACCCAGCCTGCTATCTCCTTTCGTGGTTCTTTTCCCTCTGCCCCTATTCTTTTGTCGTTTCCAGAATCCAGTTTGTGGATTCCCAGTACCTGAGCATAGAGACCTAGGAAATGAGCGAGTGCAGACAGAACTCCCCTTAAAGAGGAAAGAAAGAAAGAAAGAAAGAAAGAAAGAAAGAAAGAAAGAAAGAAAGAAAGAAAGAAAGAAAGAAAATCCCCCACAGCTAGCAACAAGGTCCAGGAAGGCTAGAAGCACTCACATGATTTAATGTAGAAGTCCAGTTTCCAAAAGAGAGTCAGGAGGTTCATATCATTCTTTTTGTCTGAATGCCCTTCCTACCCTCTTCTTATCTCTCTTCCCCTTCCAGCTCCTGTCCGTGGAAATCAGCCTGCCTTGGGGCGATATACACGAACGCCTGCCCATATCAGCTTAATGGGGGAAGAGTCCAAATTCGCACGCCCAGCCAGTGTTCTTAGGGTAGCCAGTGGGAAGGCAGGGCAAGGTATGAGTCAAAGTCAAAACACACAATCTAAAGCAGCAGCTAGTAAGAATCAATCAACATAAAATATTAATAGCTACCATTTGAGCATCTTTCAGTGTATGACATTTTATAGACATTACCTCATTGAAGCTTCATACACCTGAATGCTGTAGGGATTCTTATCCCCATTTTATGGATGAGGACATGGCAGTTTGAACAGATCCAGTAATTTTGCCCAAGGTTGCAATTTGGAAAGAAGTAGAAGAATTCAAACCTACATCAACAATGTGTGTCTAGCTCTGTGTGTCTCTGAGGGCTCTTCTTCCACCAACTTTGCTTCTGCCCCAGAACACAGACTTGACTTCCAGACCAATGTGCAGGACACGATGCAACTGGAAAATGCAATGTTTTCAGGGGCTAAACAGATAAAGTACAAGAATGAAGCTCTCTTGTGCTTTGGATAATGAAGATTAGAATCTGAGGAAGGTCAAGTTGGGTAGTCCCATATGTCCTTTAGAAGATTTTCACTTGACCTTTCTTAAAGATAGGCTTTTGTGAAGAGCACAGTTGCTGATGTGGACTGAGCCATCCTCTCCATACGAATTCGATTCCCCCCCCCCCCACCCAAGTTTGTCTAGGCCATAGCAGGGACCATTTCCAGATGTCATCTTTTCCCAGCCCACATTCCTTTGTCCCTGTTATAGATGATTCTCCAGTACTAATTTATTTTTCTTTTCTGAACATTTGGGCTGCTTTCAGTTTGGAGCTATTATGCCTAATGTGACTGAGAACATTCCTTTCTGTGGCGCTTCTGGCATTTCTGTGCAAACATACCTGTTGAGTATTTGCCCAGAAATAGAATTGTTCAGTCACAGTAGAATTGCTCATACACATAGGGTATGCTCAATTGGTTGTACCAATTTATGCATTCACCAGCAGCATTTGATAGCTTCTTTTGTTCCACATCCTCACTGGAACTTACTATGGTAAATCCTTTTAACTAGCTGTCCTTGTCAATACATAGTGGAATCTCATGATTTTAATTTGCATTCCCTGTATTATTAGTGAAGTTGTGAGCATCTTTTTATAGGCCACTGGACTATTCTCTTTCATGAGATCTATTGCCCATAAGGATTGTCTTTTTATTGATCTATAGACAATCTTAATATGTTCTAGAATCAATCCCTTTGTCAGTTATGTGTGTCACAGGTAATTTTTCTCTGTTCCATTAGTCTATTTGTCTTTGTTCAAAAATTAGATTGGCCTGAAACTGTCCTTTTTCACAGTGTCCTTGTCAGTTTTGGGTATGAGGGTTATGCTGGTATCATAAAGGATGTTTGGTATGTTCCCCTTTGTCCTCATCTCTGAAAGAGTTTATATAATATTAGTGATCATTCTTTCTTAAATGATTGGTGGAATCATACTAGGGTCACAAGGCCCAAAGTTTTCCTTCTGGGATGTTTTAAGTGATAGAGTCGGAATTTCCAATATTTACAGAATAATTTCTTTTATATCAGATTTATTGTTTTCTTCAGAATTTGTAAATTTCATCTACATTTTTATAAAGATTTTATTTATTTACTTTTTGAGAGAGTGAGAGAGTGCAAGTTGGGGAGGGAGAGGGACAAGCACACTCTGCACTCAGTATGCAGCCTAAAACGGGGCTTAATCTCATGACCGTGAAATCATAACCCTAAGATCATGACTGAGCTAAAATCAAGTCAGATGCCTAACTGAGCCACCTAGGTGCCCCAATTTTATCTCCATTTTTAAATATACTGACATCATGTTGGTCCCTATATTCCATATATTTAATGTTGATAAGATTTTTTTTATTTATTTGACAGAGAGAGAGAGCACAAGCAGGAGTGAGAGAGGCAGAAGCAGGCTCCCCGCTAAGCAAGAAGACCCATATGGGTCTTGATCCCAGGACACCGGGGTCATGACCTGAGCCAAAGGCAGAGGCCCAACGGACCGAGCCACCCAGGTGCCCCAGGAAGTTCTATAATGATGTTGCTTTCTTCATTCCTGACATTGGTTTTGTTCATCTTTTCTCTCTCACCCCCTCTTTTTTTTCCCCCTTAATCTGAGCAGGAGTTTTCCAGAGTTTCTCCAAAGAAACAATTTTTGGTTTATTGATTTGTTCTATTATATTAATTTTATTTAATCTTATCCTTATTCTTTCCTTCCTTCTATTTTAAGGTGGTAATTGCTTACTAACTTCATGTCATAAATGGCTAACTCTTTGAGACCAGCTATCCTCATTTACAGAATTATAAATTTCCCTTTAAGTATGGTTTTAACTGTATCCCACAAATTTCAATATGTGCTAATTATTCTGTCCAAACTATTTTCTAATTCCTATTATAATTTCTGTCTTGACCCATGGGTGATTTAGAAGTGTATGGCACCATTTTATAAATCTCTCTTTATAATTGATTTCTAGCTTAATTCCATAGCAGACTCAAAAGAGACTCTGTTTCATTGGAATCTTTTGAAATTGTTCAGCTATGTGTCAGGTTTCAGAATATAGTCAATTTTTGTAAATATGCTGTGTGGTTTTGAAAATTATCGTACATTCTGCTACTGTGGAGTCCAATACTCCATGTATGTCTACGGTTGTTTGCTAACTAGGCTGTTAAATCTTCTGTGTCCTTTTTGATTTTTGTCTCTCTTACCAATAACTGAAAATGTTGTATTAAAATTTCCTATTATGAATATGAATATCTATTTCCTAGAACTTCTTTATTTAAGGCTATATTATTAGGGGTATATAATTTAGCTTTATTATATACTTCTGGTGAGTAAAATCCTTTATTCCATTAATCATGTCCTTTATTTTAAATGCTTTAATGCTTTTTTAAATGAAAATTGCTCTTTCTGATATTAGAATAGAAAAAATGACTATTCTACATCAGCTTTCTTCTGGTTAGTCTTTGGACTTCAACCTTGTTGCCATCTCCTGTTTTGGGTGTATCTTTTATAAAGCTTATATATTTTTAATCTAGTCTGAAATTTCTTTTATCTTAATTTGATCACATAGTCTATTTACATGTATATAATTTCTGTTGTATTTGGTTTAAAACTATGATTTTACTCTATGTCCTCTATTTGTTCCACCTGCTTTATCTTCCTCTTTTCTGATTATCCTGACTCGATTCAGTTGACTTGGTATTTGTTATTACATTTTTGCCTATCAGTTTCAAGGTTATAAGCCTTTTTACTATTCTTTTTAATGGTTACCTGTAACTTTAAAACATGCTTTCTTGGCTTACTAGCATGCCAATATTCATCAGCACTCTTGCCTTCCTCTTGGATAAAGCAACAACTGGAATACTTCAATGCCATCTACCAGCCTCCAGACTTAGGTCTAGAAGACATTTTTATTATTGTTTTATACAGCTGGTATTCATTCAGATTTATTCATAAAGTCCCTCACTATTGCTCTTCCTTTCTCCCTGCTTCTCCTACCCTCCATATGGGAACATTTTAATTCTGCCTAAAAAATATCCTTTGGAATTTTCTTATGATTAGGTATAGTGGTGATAAATTCTCTGTGCTTTGTTCATCCGAAAATGTTCATTTCACTTATATTCTCTAAGGATGAAAATAGAATTTTAAGTTGGCAGTTATCTTCTTTCACTAGTTTTTCATTTTCCTCTGGCCTCCTTTATTTCTTATATAAAGTCAGCCCACAGTCTAATTTGTGTAATGTAAGGTAATATGTCTTCATCTTCCCCATCCCTGGCTGCTTTTAAGATTTTTCTCTTTGTCATTTCTTTTTCAGCAATTTAACTGTGATGAGCATAGGTAAGGAATTCCTTTTATTTATCTTATTTATAGTTTGTATGACTTCCTAATCTGTGCCTTGATATTCTCACCAGTGTTATAAATTTTTTAGTCATTATATCTTCAATTATTCCTTCTATGACATTCTTTCTGGAACTACAGTAACTAGTATCGTAGAACTTTTCACTGTACTCTCTATGCATTTTATTTTCTTCATATTTTTCATACTTTTTCTGTGCTTCATTTTTGCTTATATTTCAGTAACCATGTGCTCTAATTTTCATTTTTTAATTGTTTGAGCTAGTATATAAAAATATAAGTGACTTTTTGTGTATTGAGCTTTTATTCAATGACCTTAATACATTTATTTATTAATTATAATAATTTACCTAAAGATTCTTTTGGATTTTCTTTAAGAAGGCAAACATACAGTGTGTAACTGGTGGTTACTTCTCCCTTTCCAATGTTTTATTTCTTTTTCTTGATTAACTGTCTTGACAAGAGCCTTCAGTGAATTGGTGATGTAAGTGGAGGCATCCCTTCTTTTTCCCCTGATCTTAGGGGAAAATTTGTAATATTTCCTCATGAAGTATTGTATTTTCTTATTCTTACTTTGTAGGTTACTTTTATTCTATTTTTTAAATTCCCATCTTTTGCCAGTTTGTTAGGAGTTTATTATGAACATGATTGAATTCTATCAAAATATTTTGAATAACGTCTATTGAAACAATCATTTTTTCCTTTATTCTGAGGTGACTGATTTTCAAGTATCTAAATAAACTTCCATTCCTGGGAAACAAACAACTTGGTCATATTGTGTATATATTTTCTGCATATTGATGGATTAGATTTACTAATATTTTATTTTGGATTTGTGCATCTTTATTCCTAAGAGTAACTGGCCTATCATTTTCCTTTCTTATAATACCCTTCCCAGGATTTTTGTTTGATTCCTTCAGACATTTGAAGGCACAACATTCTAGAATCATCTTGGCCCAATTTCAGGACTAGAGATGATTCCAAACTGACTGCATTTCCTGGGGCACTAGGCTGATCCCTTTTTGTCCGTATTTCTAGGTGGTGACCTTCTAGACGTCAACCCAAATCATGGATTTACCCACCACCATCACTCCTGCAAGCCTTCAGCCTTCGTCTTCCTCAGCTTTGGAAGCTTTAAAAAGTATTGCTTAGCTCTCAGCCTGTTAGCCACCTTTTCTAAAATTTGCAAAGCTCCCCAAGGAAAAGCAGTTCCCAAAACCATGTTCACCTCTCTAGATTTCCGTCATTTCCCAAGATTATAGTTTGGCAATTTTTCATTGCCTTGAGTCTCCATCACTTTGAGGAGGATTCTTAAAAATATCTTGATCAATTTATCATGATGAGCACTGTGTAATGTATAGAATTTTTGAATCATTATATCAGACACATGAAACCAATATAGCACTGCATATTAATTATACTTGGATTTAAAAAAAAATTGCTCAGTAATACTAGTTGAGTTTGCCTTAGCAAAAGTTTGACCCAATTTTTTGTGCATCATCACTGGAATCAAATGTCTCAGGCTATTTTTAAGTAATTCAGTGATTGCATACAAATAAGGTTCTAAGATTTACTGGTGGTTACCAAAATGGTCACTTCACAAGGAAAGAAGTGCTTTTCTCCTGAATAATGCAAGGGGAAGTAAGATTCAAAGCAAAGTTAAAAAAATATATATAAAATGTCATTGACTAAAGGACTGAAAAAGAATTTAAGTTCTCGGGGCACCTGGGTGGCTCAGTGGGTTAAAGCCTCTGCCTTCGGCTCAGGTCATGATCCCAGGGTCCTGGGATCAAGCCCTGCATCGGGCTCTCTGCTCAGCAGGGAACCTGCTTCCCCATCTCTCTCTCTCTGCCTGCCTCTCTGCCTACTTTTGATCTCTGTCTATCAAATGAATAAATAAAATCTTTAAAAAAAAAGAATTTAAGTTCTCTACAGAATAATTTTATTCATGAAGCAGTTTTCTTAATGGAGAAATCAGTTTCTTCACTACTGGAGAAGAGTCAGGAAGTGTGTTAATAGTACCCAGAGACAACATTAAAGATTTAGAATTTTTAAAAAAAGACATTAGATTGACATTGATGTAGGCACAATGTAACTACGATGGGATTGAATGATTAAACTTACTACCATTAATACTATCATTAAAATAATCAACCCCTTAACATGTCCACATTAGACTGGGTGGGCACTGGCTCTCAACCTACTCTTCTGTTTAAAAAAAAAAAAAGAAAGAAAAAAAGAAAAAGACTCAGAGTGAGAAGAACATCCCCTACCTCATTCTCAGCCAGGAAAAAATAGAGAATAGAGCTGACAAAGAACCACCTGCAATGAAATGTCCTTTTGTTTGGATGTATTTATTTCTTAATGTACTTATTGCTGCATCTCCAGACAGGTGTTTCCTTTTAAGAAGATGTTCTCTAAAAAGAGGAGACAACTACCAGTCCGTGTACAAATGCAGAGTGTGAGAATAAGCTTCCAAGAAATTGCGTGGGAAGACTCCCTGCCTGGGTGTCTACACTGCACGAGATTCGCCTCCACTGCTGCGGAGGAGCAGAGAGCCAAGGTTGTCGCAGCGTAATAAATACATTCATAGAAAACATCACCAAACTTCTCAATCTCAAGAGTCAAAAATGAGGCTCTAAAACAATATTATGAACGACACAGGAAGGAAGCAAGCAAAGCACACAGTATTTTGGAAAAGAGCAATGTGGTAACTGACTTTCCCGTTGCCTCAGGTTGTGACTGATAGGGTCTGTGATCAAAGGAGCAAGAATGATACAAAGTGAAGGTCAAGCAAAGCTTTATTTCTCGCCAAGCATCGAGAATCAAACCGACCGGTCGGGGCTGCCTCTTACAGAGAGAGAAACACCTCCCAGCCTCACAGACTAACTTTTATAAAGAAAAGGCCATGTGGTTGTGCCTGGCCACACACAGGTGACCAAAGAGATTGTAACACACAGAGAAAGTTGTATAGTCCTGCTAGGTCACACACAGGTGGCCAATTGAATGATAATTCACCTATAGTAGCTATTTGAACTTGCCTATCACCTTGGTCAGAATTGGTGCCCAAAAGGGAGGGCCCACATTCTTTAGGGAGATAGTGATTGGATGTCTCCACCTGGCCTGACTCATCCCTTACATTCGGGCTCTGCTATCTCCACCTGACCTGACCCGCCCTTGTATTTGGGCTCTGTTATCAGGGACTGGTTGACCATATTTTACTACCTAAACAACAAAATGGCTGTTTAATCCAAGATGGAATCACTCTGGCTAAGTAGGCCCTCACAGTGACAACAACCGTGTTTGCATTTCCGCAGAGCTCTAACACTGGGGGTACAAAGATTTGTTCCACGCAGGGATCAACGCAGACAAATCATATCTTAGGAGGTAGTTGGGGAGTGTAGGCTTTAATCCCTTCCTTCGTGTTTTATCATCAGTGTTAGTGAACACTTACGGAGTTCTCAGAAAGTGTTTAGCCGTGCATGCAAATGCTTGCAGTAAAAAAAGACAGAGAAGATTCAGTCCTTTCCCCCAGGACATTCCATTGGAAAAGAGGAAGATGTATGTTCTCTTTCTGCAGGCAGACATCACTTTTATTTTTCTTTCCCCAACGTGGGGATTCTTAGCATCCACCCTCTAAATGAAGATTAAGTGGATGGGATTTAAATGTGTTTTTGCAGAAATGGGGAAGAAAGCCAGCTCGAGGACTGTGTACAAAGATGTTCCAACTAAATGGAATTGAAGACATTGCTGCAGAACAAGATCCACGTGCAACCTGGGTCCGTGAAATCAGAACCCAGGAGGCAGACCCAGTCACATCCATGAGCAGACAGGCGCTTTCCCTCTCTTCCTGAAGGACAAGGCCCTCTTCGTTTGTCTTTTGTTTTTAGAGACCCACGAGTTCAGAAAAACATTTCTCTACTGTAAGAAAGGCTACTGGCGAGTCTGATAATAAATGGCAATCAAGCCGCAGTGTGGGAAGTACAGGGAGCAGAGCGACGGGGGCGGATCCAGGGTTCATGGAATCTAAAACAGAAACAATTACGGAGCCCCCTTTTAGAAAAAAATGCAAAAGTGGGATGTCTGCGTGGCTTAGTCAGTTAAGCCTCTGCCTTCAGCTCCTTCATGATCCCAGGGTCTTGGGATAGAGTCCCGCCTTGGACTCCTGGCTCAGCAGGGAGTCTGCTTCTCCCTCTGCCTGCTTCTTCCCCTGCTTGAGTCCCCCCCCCCCTCTCTGTCAAATAAATAAATAATCTTAAAAAAAAAAAAGAAAGAAAAGAAAAAATACAAAATGACGAGTCAATATTAAGGAGAGGGCCTTTGAGCACCAGTGTCCTGACTCTTGAGCTTCCTTATCTTTAAAATATAGGTACCTCGGCTGTGTGTCTCAAGAGGCTCTCCTCAGTCCCTGGTGATGATTCCCTAGAGGGGAAAATGGTTTTTGATATTTCAAGAATAGCCAGAAATCTGGAATTTTGTGGAAAATTTCCCCCATTTTTAAGTATTGACAAGAAAAATTTTTAAATTAAAGAATTTTTTTAAAAACCCTCTGTCAGACTCAGCGTTTGGTCGTCACACTGGCAAGACTGGAGCTGGAGTGAGGCAGTGACTGAGATACAAGGAAGATCGTTGCCCCAATTATTCAGCTGCACCCCCGGACGTATGCCTGGGGTTGGGGGGACACTGACTTAACTGGAGTCGTGGCTCTCACAGAAGCCACGCACTTGGAAGGATTCAGGATGACGAGCTTGAGAAGAGGGTACACACATAAAGAAAATGTGAGAACAGAGCAGCAGAAGGGGGTGACAGATTGAATGTAGGAGGAGAAAGAAAAACTACTTCCAGACCCCTTCCTTTGGAAACAACTAGAAGTGTGGCCCCTCACGCAGGGGTTTGATCGCCGGGAAGGTTTTAAGGCAGCTTTTCCGATGGTGTGGTGCACAGACCGTCTGATTTTGGAATCCCTGCAAGGATGCCGCAGGTATCTGGGCCCAATCCCAGAGTCTCGTGTGTAAGTTCCTGTGAGCGGGGTCCAGGAATGCTCACTTGAACCAGCACCAGGTGATTCATGGGCAAAAAGAAACTTGAGAAACACCAGAGAGGTCCTTTAAAAAAAACGAAAACAAAAAACTGGAAAAGAGCTGCCGATGGGAATGGATGCACAGAGAAGTTTCCAGAATTCTAGTTATCTAGTTATCCAGTTATCTGAATTGGGACTTTTTGCTGGCCTGCATGCTTGGAACACTAAACCTGAATGGTTCTCCAAGCTGCCACACTGAATGACCACTGACAATTTAAGAATACCATGGAAGCCGAACAAGCCAGATCCGTGACAGTCTGACCCTCTGACTTCCTCCTCGATGTCCTTGCTGACACATTGCAGCCTCAGCTGTATCTTGTTGATGCTTAGCAGATGAAGTATTTCCAAAAAAATCCCAAGGTCTGCCTTGGTTCCTGCCACCAAGAACAATGTTAATACCTGGGCTTCGTATGAACACATTCTTCATTAGAATAAAGAGAAGTTTGCTGGTGTTCCTGTGCTGCTGTAAGGGTTTGTGTCCATGTGGGAAAACCACAGGAAAGCCCCCTTTTCCAAAATATCTCAGTTGCCCTGCCACGTGTACTGGAACCTCCCCCACTGTGGTCTGGACTTCCCTAATTAATATGAATAGTTTGACATCATCTGTTTATAGACTTCTTTTACCCATCAGAATTTTATTTATTTACTTGACACAGAGAGCAAGAAAGAGCATAAGCCGGGGTCAGTGGCAGAGGGAGAAGGAGAAGCCGACTCTTCGCTGAGCAGGAAGCCTAATGTGGGGCTTGATCCCAGGACCCTGAGATCATGACCCGAGCAGAAGGCAGACGCTTAACTGACTGAGCCACCTAGGTGCCCCTACCCATCTTAACTCTTTAAGAGTAGAGACTATATTTTATTTAATAATAAATCACTATCAACCAACTAGGAAAGAAGGGTAAAACAGCATTAAGGCCTTGGGAGAAGGGAAGATAATGTGAGATACCAGATTTTAACCAGACAAAGGCAAATACTGGGGCTGGGACTGTGTGGCTCATCAGGGCTCTTTAAATAATCCACACCTGAGACAAGATAAGGCCCATGTACAAAGGTAACCTGCATAGCTGTCCAGCACTGGCCAATTAAATCTCAAATGTCTTTTCCTCACTCCTAACACAGCTCCTTGTATTTCCTCATCCCCTGTGTTATCTTTTCTTTGGACTCGACTATTAGCTCATTCGGTCTATTCTTAGCTTTGCTTCCTGAATCTTGTTTTCTTTTTTCCCCTCCTCCCCTGGATAATTATGGGAGGAACTTCTAAGTCACACCTTCTACCTCAACTTGCTCCCAATGGCCATCACCCCTGTAACCTACAAGTCATGAATGGGGCTTAGGTACTGACGAAAGGGAAGTGTTGAAACAGAAGGGGAGATGAGAAGCCTATCTCAAGAGGGTAAGGTCCATACAATCACTTCAATGAATGCAGAGAAAACAGAATTTAATATTCTACACTAAGAAATTATTCACAAACTATGACTAGGAAGCAACTTGTTAATCTGAAAAAATATATCTATGGAACTTATGGAACAGATATCATTCTTGATGGGGATATCTTGAAATTATCTCTCTTGAGATGAAGAATGCAACCAAAATTACTGCTACCACTATATTTATTCAACATTTTATTAGAGGTGCTACTGGCCGGTGGTAAGGTCCACTTATAGCCCATCAGTTCTACCCTGCAGTATATAACTAACAGAGACACATACATAAAGGGACATCTGGGTGTCTCAGTCATTAAGTGTCTGCCTTCAGCTCAGGTTATGATCCCAGCGTCCTAGGATTGAGTCCCTGCCCAATGGGGAGCCTGCTTCTTCCTCTGCCTGCTGCTCCCCCTGCTTGTGCTCTCTCTCTCTGACAAATAAATAAACATCTTTTTTAAAAAGCCCACAAACATATGTACATTAAAAACCTAGACAAGGACATTTTGACCAACAGCATTGACAATAGACCAAACTGGAAAACAACCCAATTTATCAAGAATAGGATAAATATTCATACCTCAGTTTCATAAGTATTTGTATCTCACAAACATAATGTTGAGACTAAGAAGCCAAACACGCACACAAAAATGCACACTATATTATTCTTATTGAAAATTTAGATAATCTCATATCAAACTCCAACGTAGGCAATCATCTTTTGATGGATCAGAACAGCTGTGGCCTTAGGGAGGGACATAAGGAGGATTCTCAAATGTTGAAAATAAACTGTTTCTCAGCCTCAGGGATGATTAATTGGATGTGATCACTTTCAAGAATGTCACCAAGCTTTACACAGATGCATTTTATACTTGTCTGTGTGTTCATTTGTCTAAGCCAGTATGGGTTGCCATAATGAAAATACCACAGATTAGGCGACGTCAAAACAAACACTTTTCCCTCATAGTTCTGGAGTCTAGGAGTCTGAGAACAAGGTTCTGGCAAATTCCGTGTCTGGCAAGAACCCTCTTCCTGGTTCAGGGAGGTCTGTCTTCTCACTATATCCTCACATGGCAGAAGGAGCTAGAGAGTGCCCTAGAGTCCCTTTTATAAGGGCACTAATTCCATTCATGAGGGCCCCATCTTCATGACTTAATCAATCCCAAAGGCCCCACCTCCTCACACCATTACATTGAGAATTGGCACGCTACATATGAATTTGGGGGTGGGGGGAAACAAACATTCAGCCCACAGATCATTACACTTTAAAGGAAAAATATCACTTTTTACAATGTGACCTCAGTTGACTACCTGGAAGTAACTGATGGCTTTAGCAAACCCAGTAGGTGGAGATAAGGGAGGTAGAAGTCAGTCTGAAATAGGTTTCTCACCGAGTGACTGCTTAAAAAATGCAGGCAACTCTTGAAAATTTGATTATGGATGAGAATAGGAAAGTAAGGCAGAAATACAGAGAGCCAGGGAGGGCTTGGTGCTCTGAGTATTTGGTCTTGTTAATGTGGGAGATTGAATTAGAATACATTTGTCCTCCATTCTTCCCAGATGCATCGCACACTCAAGTTGGAGAAAAAGTAGACTGGGTAGAGGGGGACTGATGAGCGAGGAGAGGAACAAAGAGAATTGTGGGAACAGCAGGGTCACAGAGAAGGGAGGACTAGTGGGGATACATCTGGAGCAAACTCCAAGCATTCCAGGGAAGGAAAGTCTGCTGGGAACAACTTCTTTTGAGGGTTTTACTTTTAATATCCTATGAAGTTTCCTTATCTTTTCTTCCACAATAGAAATTTTGTTCCAATATATTTAAAGACAGAGTCAAGGCCTGGGGCATTAAAAAAAAAAAAAAAAAAAAAAAAAAAGGACATTTCCCTGGGGTTCAAAGTGATTGGAAAGGGAAGGAGGTGGAGAAGTCTCCTATTTCTTGCCTCACTTGGGGTGAAGTGTCCAAGGATGGACCTTCTGTTCCATGAGGGCCAAGGCCATACCTGGTTAGGGCTCACCATCACATCCCCAGCACAGAGCCTGAAAAATAGAAAGTACTCCATAAAGATTTAGAGAAAGAATGATGAAAGGCCCTACAGTTGCTCAGTCAATAGGCAAGTCATGCGACTCTAGTCACGCTGAAGCATTTATCAGGGCTGACTCTCCAGTCCAGGTGTTAGAGCCTCTCACCTGGGTGGGGAATGACCTTCCTTATCTGACTGGAGTGTCTCCCCATGTGTCTTTGCTTACCCGAAGCGCTGCCTGGACTGCTGTTCTTAGCTATTATTATAGACAACTGGGGTGACACTGGCCATCGCAACCCCTAACTCATGCTCCTATCTTCCAGCGAAGGCTTTTCTCTGAGTATCTTAGCTAAATGAGAAAGATGAACTTCTGCTCTCGGTTATAGATACCGTGTGTTCAATGACATCAGCCCTACTCATAAAGGATTTTCACAACACAACAGAGTGCAGTTATTGTCAAACATTTTGGATACTCATGACCAAAATAATAATAAATATCCACAGAGCATTTCCTACATGCTAAGCATGATGATTACCCTCCTAACAATTCCGTCAGGCAGTATTGTTACCTGCATTTTACAGAGGAGGGGACTGAGGCACAGAGGGTGACAGCAACTTGCCCGAGACCAAGCAGAGAGTGAGCAGCAAGACCAGCTTGCTGCCCAGCGGCTTCATTCTGGGCTCTCAAGAGAGGGAGCCCCCGCCAAGCTGAGACCTGGCCCCCAGAGCCCTCTCTCCCACAATGGGCCCTATCCTGCCAGTGCTGTTGCTGTTGTGGTACTGGGAGCCCAGACTGTCAGCCGGCCCTCGGTCGTGAGCGTCGGAGCTCTCCCGAGAACCTTGGAGAACCTGCCTGGGGGTGACCGGTGAGTCCTGCTCTCCGTGTACCCTCCCGTCGTTCGTTCACGGAGTTCGCCCGGGAAGGAGAGCTCCCACGGGCGGGAGGCCGCTGGCCCTCACTGCAAATGCGTGGGCATCAGCTCCTCATCTCCAAGTTCTGTTTTGATCTTTTTTTTTTTCTCATCTTCATGTTTGAACCCATTTCCTCTGCTATTGATGCTAAGAGTTGACTTTTTATCTTTCGCCACTTAAAATTTCCAACCACTACACCTTTAAAAAGAGGACATGCAAGACTTCTAAATAGAAGGAGATTAATTCCCAAAGAAACCTTAGCCCCACCCCATCACCCAAAGAAGCTGATGGCTTATCAGACTTTTAGGAGGTCCCTGAGCACAACCCCTTTTTGGTCCCATCAGAGGCTGGCACTCCACAGGAGACCAGTATAGAGATCCCCTGTCCCTGAGAGACCAGCCCATTTCTTTATTCAGGTCACTGTTATAAGCTGAATTATGTCCCCCCAAATTCACAAGTTGAAACCCTAACCCCCAGTACCTCTGTGACTGTATTTGGAGACAGGACCTTTACAGGGATAATTAAGTTTAAGATGAGGCCTTAGAGTGGGCCCTAATCCAACCCAATTGGTGTCCTGATAACAGGACCTTTGGGACACAGAGACAGACACCAGGAGTGCGCATGCGTAGAGACAAGCATGTGAAGAGGCGGTAAGAGGGCAGCCATCTGCCAGCCAAGGACACAGGCCTCCCAGGAAACCAGCCCTCCGGACACCTTGACCTTGGACTTCCAGCTTCCAGGCTAGAAGAAAATAAACTTCCGTTGTTTTAGCCACCCAGCTGTAGTGCTGCGTTATGGTCCTAGCAAACCAGTATTCCCTTAAATGGTCCCTTCAAATAAGGTGGGCTACAATCCAAAATGGCTCCTGGTCCCCTATGTAACTGTAGGTCTAAGTGCGATGTAACGGCACCTTAGCCACAGTGTGGCCGAGCAGGGCACAGAGCTTCAAGCAGCATCAGGGGAAGTTTGAGCCTGGCTGAGGATGGCAACACTGCCTGGCCTCCCAGAGCTTGGGAGGGAACCAGGAATTAGGATGACTAGTGAAAAGCGGGTATAGACCCATTTTTCTTAACCCTGGCTCCAGAGTTTTAAAGACTACCCATGATTGCCTCTACCTACCCCAATACTTACCCTCTGGGGGTGAGTCCTGGGAATCTGTATAGTTCTAATCCTCCAGATGATTCTACTATGCAGCCAGGTCTGAGAAACACAGGGTTAAGAGATACATCTTATTTTGTTCTTTATCATTTGCTGAGATCTCTACTTGGAATCTCTCTGATATTAAAATCCAGGGGCATTTCACTGGTTACAAAGGCCCATTTACTAGGCGATAGGACTTGCAGAACATACCATTCTTGACACTCGCAGATGGCCAAAGCTGTGTGTGTGTGTGTGTGTGTGTGTGTGTGCATGCATGTGCGTGACTGTATGTGCCCACATATGCACAAACATTTATAATTACCCTGTGGTGATCCTTTCTTGTTTATGAAGCACTTTCATCAACAGGGTCTTACCCAGTCACCTTACTAAAGAAGGCTCACTGCTGATGCTGTCCCCATTTTACCGAAGAGAAAAGAAAGCTTCCTTGAAGATTAATGGGATCATCCTGTATGGATATTTGGATGGGGTCCTGCATGAGAGCTCTGGGCAAAAGCACAGTGCAGCTGAGATAAGCTCGTGCAGGGCTCTCAAGCCCTGGCCCAGGATTGTACCCACCCTGAGGAATGCTGAGTTCTTCTTGTTCACACAAAGCTATTGTGTGTGCTAGTGGCAGCCCCTGAAGTTGAAGGGTCAGATGCCAGAGCCTATAATCCCTACCCCCACAACCCATACTATTAATACCACTGATCCCCACAGGATACTCAGCTCAAAAGGCTGGGAACTAGTGCACTCCCTGGCTAGCAGGGTGTCCTTGCTGCCCCCCTCCACAGAGGTAAGAGGAGCAGAGCAGCCAGAGGCTGTGCAGTTCATGGGGGGGAAGGGGGAACTGGTCTGAGATGGGCATACTCTGGGCATGCTCCTGGGGCCTATACTGACCAAGAGACTGAACAACATGCTTTGCTTCTCTGGGTTTCCATCTCCCTAGATGATGTACCCCTACTCCTAACAATCGGTATGTTTGTTTAGACAATCTGTATGTTTAGGAAGCTAAACCTATCTATTGAATCCCAGTTCTTCATGAGAATAAACAGAGAGGGGTGCCTGGGCGGCTCAGTGGGTTAAAGCCTCTGCCTTCAGCACAGGTCATGATCCCAGGGTCCTGGGATTAAGCCCCACATCTGGCTCCCTGCTCCACAGGGAGTCTGCTTTTCCTTCTCCCTTTGCCCCCACCCCACTTATGCTCTCTCTCATTCTAGGAAGGAAAGGAAAGAAGGAAGGAAAGAGGGGCACCTGGATGGCTCAGTCAGTTCAGCATCTGCCTTCAGCTTCAGTCATGATCACTGGGTCCTGGGATCGAACCCCATGTTGGGCTCCCTGCTCCACAGGAAGTCTGCTTCTCCCACTCCCTCTGCCACACCCCCCGCCCAACTCGTGCTCTCTCTCTCTCAGTCTTGCTCTCTCTCTCTTTCAAATAAATAAAATCTTTAAAAAAAAAAAAGAAAAGAAAGATGAAACAGAGAGGGAAGGGTTGCTGATACTACTTTAAGATGTTCAGATCCATTAGAGAAACACAGTCTCCTCTTTGCTAAAATAAGAAATTCATCTAATTTCAGTAGGCCTGGAGGTGAGATCTATAGAGTGTGAATAAAGGGTAAGCTCAGACTGACGGTGACAGTGATATCTCTTTCTTTTCTTTCCATTTTTTAAATTATGAAAGTAAGCCCGTATCACTAAATGCAGAGTCTGGCATTTATAGTTTATATATTCAGAGTTATAGGACATATGCTCTAAAATCTTAAAGTCATGAAAATGGATTTTTCTTCTCCCACCTTAACCACTATGGGGTAATGCCCTATTCCCACTACAGGAAGTTGTGCGTGCTCTCTCTCTCTCTCTCTCTCTCTCTCTCCCTCCCTCCCCCTCATTCTGTGGAGAGACCATGCTGTTGCCTCTGGGACATAATTTTCTTCCATAGCCACTCACTATGGAAAAAATCCATGAACATAAGGCTACGCTGGGTTTTGGTTCCAGGGTGAGAATGATTGGGAAGGACTGAGGCTCCCTGTCCCTGCCTCTCCTAACAAGGAGCTCAAGGTGGGCAGAAGACAGAAAAAGACACTGACTCAAGATAACATTGTGGTGACAGTGCTTTTCAATACAAGGATATGTAACTAGCCATCTCACCACTCACCGTGGACAAGCTAGATAGCACAATGTAATCCTTTCTCCTGGAAGATTTCCTGACAGTGACTCAGACACAAGTTATAAGTCCACAGATGCACAGGACTTAAAAATACAAAATACTGTGTTCTTTTGACACATCTAAACCCAAGCCTCTTTGCACTCTCACTTTGGATGACATCTCTGTAAGGATTCTAATAATGCCCCCAAGTTAAAAAGGACTCTACAATGGTCCATCTGCTTTGCCAAACAGTCTTGTAGTTTATCGAAGGGTTCAACATCGACTTGTCATATGACACAGCACTTTTGCTCTTAGGTATCTACTCGAGATAAATGAAAACATTTGTCTACATCTAACTTGCACATGAATGTTCACTGTAGCATTATTCATAATGACCAAAAAAATAGATACAGTCCAAATATCTTCCAACTGATGAATGGAAAGGTAAAATGTGATGTCAGTAATAAAAAGGAAGGAATTGGTAATACTTGCTACAACATGGGTGAACCTTGAAAACATGCCAAGTAAAAGAATACTGTCACAAAAGACCACATGTTATAGGATTTCATTTATATGAAATGTTCAGAATAGACAAATCTACAGAGACGGAAAGTAGATTAGTGTTTTCCTAGGGTTGGTAGTTGGTAAGATAGGAGGAGCAAAATGGGGGTGAGAAGGTGAAGGACTGCTAATGGTAAGGGTTTTATTAAAGGGGGAGTAGTTATAATAGTCTAAAATTGACTGTGGTGATAGTTACATAACCGTGAATATACTAACAGCCACCAAATTGTCTATTTTAAATGGCAGAATTGAGGGGCACCTGGGTGCTCAGTCGGTTGAGCAGCTAATTCTTGGTTTTGGCTCAGGTTATCATCTCAGGGTTGTGAGATCAAACCCTGAATCAGGCTCTGCAATTAGCGGGGAGTCAACCTGAGATTCTCTCTCTCCCATTGCTTCTCTCCTGGCTCGTGTGAGCTCTCTGTCTATCAAATAAATAAATAAATCTCATAAGTAAGTGGTGGAATTAAATGGTATGTAAATTGTATCTTATGATGTTATTTTAGAAGGGACTAGACAGAAGCAAACTGATAACAAAAGTGAAAAAGAATTCCAATCCAAACTAAGTGCATAATTTTTTGGTGCTTTACTTAAAAATGAGCTATCATGGTCTAACCCACCAGCTCTTTAGTTCAGGAAACAGAAACCCTCCATGCTGCCGGCAGTTGGTTGTAAAACATCAAAGCCAGATGGGTGGGGCATCTATGATGAGATGGAACTATCTGAGAATATCTAGCCAATCTCTGCCTCAGAGCCACATCCTGACTAAATCCTCCCAGGAACAGAAATAAGGTTGCCGATCTGGTCATCCATATTTCCTGAAAGAAGATCAAGTCTGTTCATGAGGTACAGCTCTTGGTAGAACGGTGTGGTGCCTGAGGCATACCTCATGCCCCAGCCTCCCAGAAGGAGCATACAAAGACCTTTCAAAGGATAGGACATTGAGAATGAGGGGAAGTAAAGAGACAAATTGCAGGCTGAATGGTTGGAGGAGAGGGATGTCCACGAGAATAGGAAGTGTCCCCAGTTCTGTGAGGAAGAAGAGAGCTACCATAACTTGGGAGTGATTTGGGACACCCAGGCAGTGATCTCTGGCTGTCATTTAGATATGCCAGGACAAAGGCAGAGCCAAGGCCAGAGCTCAGTTGTTGCAAGACAATCTTTCATGCCCTTTTTTTCATCTAGTCATTCACCCACTTAGCCGCTCATTGAATGAACATTTACTGAGTCCCTACTGAGCGCAGTATCAAGCTGATCTGGGAGACAAAAAGATCCCTCTGGGACCTTACAGCCTCAGGGTCTTAAGACATGTCCCAACAGTCTTTGGAGCCAGAGGACCCTCCTGAAGCCAGGAACAGCAACAGCTTCCTATTTCATGTAAGACCTTGGAGATAATCAGAGCGCTTACCGGTGCACTCTACAATCTCAACCAATAGGCAAGAAAATTATCACCTGTCTGGACAGATAACAAAATAATGGCTCTTAGGGCCTCAGGGGCTTATTCCATATGTCTCCATGGGTAGCAAAGCTGTCCTAGATTCCAGGTCTTTTTACTTCTTACTGATGCTCTTTCTGTGGCCACTTGAAAACCAGCCACCCAAAAAGCACCCACCGCCCTAGAGCTTTGTGCTACATGCAGGAACTTGTAGGGAAACTCAGGCAAGTGGTGGCAGCAATGAACAGTTTGTCCTCTGGGGCACCTTGATGGAACTATCTTTGCAGGAGCAAGGGCAACCAGGAAGCCTGGCGCATTTGACAACTCAGCTGTTCCAACCCAGCCCGCACCCCCAGATAAGCTCAGAGCTCCACTCAGTCATTGAACTCCCATGACTCAGACACAGTGCACAGGAACCTACCACCAAATAACACAACACCATTGTGTAGACACAGTTCACTGGCTTATCTGACTCCTCACCATCCTCCCGCCCCACAAGCCCAGTTCTGGCCAATGTGATGTAAGTGGAAGTCAATGATGGGGTTCCTAGCTAAGCTTTCGGATTTGGGGTATGAGTGTTGCCTACATCCATCTTGCATCTCACCACCACAAGAAAAGTTCAGGACAATCACACCATGAGGCCAGCAAGCAGGCGCCTTTCCACATAAAGCGACAAAATAAACACTTTTGGTTATAAACTACCGAGGACAAATTCCATTCCTTGATTTCTTGATTGACAGAAGGTATAGAGTTTGCAATTAGACACGTTCAAATACTGACGAGTTGGAAAGTCTATTACCTCCTCTTCCTCACCCTCCTCCGTTTCTTCATCGGTAAAATGGAAATAATAAACTGGCCTCTTAGAGTTTCTAGAAGGCTAAAATCTGGTAATTATGAAGGTGCCTAGCACATTGCCTGGTATATAGTATTAGCTCTTTTCTCTTAAGAATTCTGAATTTGTGGGGGCGCTTGGATGGCTCAGTTGGTTAAATGTCTGCCTTCACTAGGTCAGGACCCCAGAGTTTCAGGATGGAGGTAAGCTCAGCAGGGAGTCTACTTCTCCCTCTGGCCTCCCTCCTTTCCCCTCTTGTTCTCTCTCACTCTCTCTCAAATAAATAACATCTTAAAAACCAAAGAATCCTGAATTTGTTATTAATGCAATTTAATAATTGCATTACTGCTTCTTTTTCTCTTAGGTACACTAACCTGCCAAGAAACTTGTCACAGATTTTGTAAAAAGACATTAATGTTTAAAATATATTCTAGTTTGTAAGTTCTTCTATATCTTAAAAAAGTCATAAAATTACTTTCCTATGATGATATATAGTACAAGTATTTCTGATAGATGTACCTTTCACCCATAATGAATATTTACTAAAGCAAGATAACATTCAATAATATTGAAGCAGCCAGTAAGCACTTCTAGAATACCTTTTCTTGGTTTAGATCACATGCTAAATATCCCAAATGCTAAAAAGATAACAAAAAGATGTGATTTTTCTCAGATGTTTGATTTCTAGTAGAGGCATATGAAAGGTTTTGGGGATTTTTTTTCTTTTTAAGTTTCTCTAACCAGGGGTAGAATTAAAACAATTAAAGGCAAAAATCCCATTACAAATTAAAAAAAAGAGAGTTAAATAATTCACTGTAAAACAGTATTTTTTACTCTGATAATATATGATATATGCATTTAAATAATTTGTTTCTAAAATTTAAAATGAGAAGTTTTTTTTTTTTTTTCATTCACAGCAGGGAAATGGATTTTTCATTCTGAGATTGTGAGAGCATAATGGTTAATAGTAGAGCTTCTGGTACTAGGCCACCTGTGTTCAAATCCCAGCTCTGATACTTAGTAATTAATATGTCCTGACTGTGTCATTTAACATTTCTATACCCCGGGTCCCTCTCTATAAAATAATCATGATCCTTTACCCTATAGGAGCGTTATAAAGATTAAATATGGTTTGAACAGCGCCAGATACTCCCCACGCGCTGAAAGCAGTATGAACAGTTAACTAACCAATAGTTGTTTTCTATGAGAAAATTCCAGTCTGTATACCTATTTCCAAGCAGAATCTTTGATAGTGAGGATTTCTTTTTCTTCTGCACTCTGCACAAAGATTCCAGGTAGCTTTCCAAAGGCTTGAGACCTTGGTATTCTCCTATTTCTGGCTGATTCTAGTGATCTTCCTTGCCTCGCGTGCCTAGAGTTAGAAGAGCTGAACCAGGGGCAGATGGCCAGGGTATTGGAGAAACCCGGAAAAAGCCCCAGGTCTTCTCTGGGACAGCAAAACCAGAGGGGAGATGCCATTGTCAGTTCTCCAGCCAGCGCCGCAATGGGCTCAGCTGGACCATGCACCTTGTCCAGGTGCCTAGGAAGGCAGGCTCTGGGTTTGTAGTCCTTAAACCACAGGCAGCTCCAGATCACCTCAAAGTTCCTCCCCAGGGTACCTTTGCAGCCCCTGTCTCAAGGAGACCACAGCCCTCAGACAGTTGCAGAGCAAAGCTCCTCCCCCCGTGCCACGCCCCCCAAGGATTCTTTAGCTCCGCCCCTCAAGGCTGGCCGGGAATCCACCCTAACCATGCCCAGGCACAGGCTGTCTCACTCCTCTCAAAAGGGAATGTTCTTATTTAGGAACACTGAGATAAGTAATTAAAGACAGTTTTTGGTGATTCTACCATGAAAATGAGACAAGCGAATTTTTTAAAAAAAAAAAGTCTGTCCTAATTTGGAGTCTAAGAGGTAAAAAGGCATCCTAATTTGGAAAGTCCCATCAATTGTCAAAGTGAAAACTGAATTCTCAAACTGAATCAGATCCTCCGATTGACTTAAGGTCCAAATGAACAACGCCTTGGATCACATATATCTGCATATCTCTTGAACAACAGAAAGTATTGGAGAAGTTCCTTCTGAGAGTGGAGACTTAGAAAACCAACATTTAATTAGCTTTATTTAATTAGTATGGTTCAAGAAAACAAGTCGCACATGCTGTGTATTACTGCCCCCCAGTGTCCACTTCCGTTATTGGTACATACATTTTCTTGGAAAGAACAGCACTCCTGGTGACTTCCTGACTTGTAGTATAATTTTGACGAAGAGGTTTGCTTTGCTCAATGTCCAATGAATTCTGTTTTCCTGAGTCGATAATTTAGTATTCAGAATTGTGAGCCTACAAATCAAAGATGAGAAAAAACAAAAACAGAACAAAACACGCCTGGATAACTCAAGGGGTTGCTGTAAATATTACACCTTGTGAAAGCACTCCAAAATTGACAATATTTCAGAAAGAAAAAGTGTCTGTAATTCCTAGTTAAAACTTCTCAGGCAGCTTTCTGTAACAAAGGACTAATTGTCTTCCTCCTTTGGTTCCATGACTTTAGGCTAGTAGCATTTTCTGCCCTGAAGACAGACAGAGAGAGGTACTCTCCAGCCCATCAATTGGTCCCCACTTAGGACCTCTTTTGAGAAGTCTGGTGAGAGCAGAAAGTGAACTGCATTCACTACTAGAACCTACTTCAAATAAAAATAACAGATGATCTCAGTGGAATCTGGGTATTTCCTTAAATTCCCATGACTGACATCATATCTTTCTTACCAGTTGCTGCCCAGATGTCCACATTAGGTTTAGAATTAGCTCCCTTTTCTGCACCTGTTCCTTCAGCTATGCAGAGTCAGCAAATACACTTAACAGTCCAACGTCCTTCTTTACTCTTTGAAAGCCCACAAGGCGGTAGACTGAATATAAAATTAATCTGTGTGCATGAATGAGTGGGCATCTGCATTTATCACATGAATAAATAATTATATTTGTTCTAAATTAATTTTAATATTTCCAAGCCCTTATTCTGTTAGGCTGATGGGTATCTCAATCAGACCAATTACTGGGGCTTTCCCCCTCATCCTAGCCCCAGAATCATCAAAGGATATGAGGCATCTTATGCAGAACAGAACATTCAGAAAAGGCTTCCTCATATTTGATCCACATTTGTGGTCACAGACATAGGTGAAGAAACTGAGTTCTATTCAGGAGATAGTTTGCTTCATATTTCACAAGTCATTAGAAGAGTCAGTGCTAAAACCTGAGTCTTCTAACCACTTGTGGGAGTCTTCTGATCACAGATTTTTTTTTTAAGATTTTATTTATTTGACAGACAGAGATCACAAGTAGGCAGAGAGGCAGGCAGAGAAAGAGGAGGAAGCAGGTTCCCTGTGGAGCAGAGAGCCCGATGTGGGGCTCGATCCCAGAAGGCAGAGGCTTAAACCCACTGAGCCACCCAGGCGCCCCTTATCACAGGTTTTTTTAAAAACAGTACTTTTTTTTTTTCATCTTGTTGTAGTTGTTACAATTCATAGTGTTTTTTGCAACACTACTCACCTCACCCTCTTCCTCCATCCCTCAAAATAATAAAACCTGTCATTCATTCAGCTGTGCTAGGTGCTTTCCATTCATGATCTAATTTGAATTTCCCATCAACCCTGTGAGTGATTCTCATTTTACAGAGGAGATTCAGAGAGGTTAAATAACACACACATGGTCACATAAACAGTGAACTTGAGTTTGGCTGGCTAACCTATGTACTTAACTACCATGCTATGTCACCTTAGGAGAAAGGAGAAAACAGTATATTTTTTTAAAGACCAAACTGAATCAAAACGTTGTTTTACTTCTTTGGGAAGAATTTTAGATACTAGATTATGAAACCACTGGTTGGGATTCCTACATTAGTCTCCACTCTTTTGTGGAATACTAGGACAGTGAATAAATTCATTCCAAAAATTCACTGTAAAATCACTGTAGACAGGATAGTAACTTAGACCTAACATTCTAAGGCTTCTTACAATTAAGGTCTTACTGACAATAATTAAGCCTCCTCCTAGGGACAGCGCAGAATGTGAATCCCGGACCCCATCCTACTACAATATTTGCCTAAATGTATCTCTTTTCCCATTTATCTAGTTGTGAGAATCTAGAGGCTGCTAGATTCTCACAACTGGCTTTGGTATCTTGAGAAAAAAACTAGAGTAAAATCTCAGGGCCTTGAGGAAATAATGAAAAAAATAAAGACAGAAGAAATAAAGCCAGAATTTTTTAAAGAGTCAGTATGAGGTGAGAAAAAGAGCATTTGTAACTTGAACTTCAAAGAGAACTTTTCAAAAGCCCAGAATTTAGAAGTGGAAATATCTTTTATTCAAGCCTGCCCTCTTGAGGTCAACTTGAGAAACAGTCTTTGGAGAGAATCTATGCCGTATAAAATGAAAATAACGGTTTGGAATGATTTTAAAAATAATAATAATAGGGCACCTGGGTGGCTCAGTTGGTTAAGCAACTGCCTTCGGCTCAGGTCATGATCCTGGTAGTCCCAGGATCAAGTCCCACATCAGGCCCTCTGTTCATCAGGGAGCCGGCTTCTCCCTCTGCCCCTTGCCCCTTTCATGCTCACGCTCTCTCTCTCTCAAATAAATAAAATCTTTAAAAAAATAATAATAATAAGTAAAAAATCATAGATTACTCTCAGAAAACATAAATTCAAATCTTGCCTCTGTCAACATGGTAAGAATCATCATTGACTGAATCATGCTTTGGCCAATGTCCTCCAGCCAAAGACCACCAGAAATCTAAATGTTGCTAAACAAATTGGATGATTACGGGTTGCTGTGAGGGAGAACATACGTGATGGGAGAAATGCTGGGGAGGTTCAGCTGAATCTCAGCAGAGTTCCAAATTTGTTAATGCCCTTCAACCAAGGACTATCTACAATGGTATGTGTTGGATTATTACTCATTGCAGCAACACATAACATGGGGAACCATGGGGCAACTTAGGAATAAATGCCAGAAAGAACTTACAGGGTTTGAGGAAAGTTTAAGGAAGTGGCTTTAGATTCAGTACTATAAGGAAATGGGGGTAGTTCTGTGGCTGAGTATCTGAATAAGCCTTATCTAGAAAGAGGGAAGGTTAGAGGTAGGCTTAATCTATAATTGTTAAGAAAGAAGCAATCATTCATATTAGCCATAACAGGGAGATAGTTTGGTCATTTTATGGTTTAGACAGAGTTCATGTTTTTCTGTGTTCTCAAACATAACTGGAGAGTGGTTTTGTTGTTTTTGCCTTGATCCATGATGATTGTAGAGCAGTCTGATTTTGACATTCTGAGAGCCTATTCATGTTTAATAGAAAAATGCCAAGTCCAGCTCATAGGCACAATAAGGCCTACCAGACAGTATTGAGCTAGCTCCCAGATATCAGGGATGTTTTTCTCTCTCTTTGAAATGTCTACGACCCAAACTTTGAAAAGAGCCCGAAGTACACAGCCAAGGATGTTTTGATAGAAAACTGAATCAAAAAACAGGGTTTTAAAATTTATAACTAATAGCTATGCTCTTAAGAGCCTTCATAGAAGCTGCAAATGAAGTTAAATCAGATTAAATGTGATCAGTTATGGAATATTGTGATGGTTAATTTTATGTCAACTTAATTGGGCCACACGGTACCCACATGTTTGGCCAAATATTATTCCAGGTGTGTCTTTGAGAGGCTACCTGGGTGAGATCAACATTTGGATCAGTAGGTTGAGGAAAGCAGATTGTCCCCCTTGAGGTGGGTGAGCCTTGTGCCAGTAATGGAGGATCTGAACAGAACACACACACACACACACACACACACACACACTCTCTCTCTCTCTCTCTTTCTCTATTAGTTCTGATTCTCTGGAGAGTGCTGACTAATACAAAATATCAAGGAACGATCAACTGGTATCAGTCATATACAGAAAGTCCATTTACAAACAACAACTTCTTTAACCTTTTTCATTTTGGGAAACATTTCATACACTTGACATAAGAAAGACTAAAGAGATCTTTTCAAGAGAAAAACTGTTCTTCATGATCTTTGACCAAGAAGTTTCTGTGTACCTGCAAGGGCATCAACCCTGTAATGGAGGGACACAGTCAGTTGCTGAGTGCTCAATGCAAGCTTTAGTCGAGGGCTCTTCCATAAACCCAAGCTTCCTTATGGGATCCCTCTTAAGAAATAAAAACACACCAGCTATTCAGTTCCTAAGATATAAGTGTAAAAGCTCTGGAAGTCTCAAGGATACCACGCAACTGTCCCAAGAAGGAAGGAAGGAAGGAAGGAAGGAAGGAAGGAAGGAAGGACGGATAGTATGAAGACTTCGGAAGATGGGACCAGGATTTTGGGGGACTTGGAGAAACGGTCAGGAACCAAAAGAGGATTTTGTCAAGGGTGTCAAGTGAAAGGAAAATCTAGGGAGATAAGAGCCAGTCAGATATGTGTCTGGGCATCAAGTCTCAGAATAAGATTAATTTTTTAAAAGATTTTATTTATTTATTTGACAGACAGAGAGATCACAGGTAGGCAGAGAGGCAGGCAGAAAGAGAGGGGAAGCAGGCTCCCTAGAGAGCTCATGTGGGACTTGATCCCAGGACCCTGAGATCATGATCTGAGCTGAAGGCAGAGGTTTGACCCACTGAGTGAGCCACCCAGGTGTCCCAAGATTAACTTTGTAAAATGTCTTCATATTTGTGTATTCTCATGTGTATCATACAAAAGGCTATGACCTCACAGCCCCTGTGCCTCAGGAAAAAGGCAGACCACTTTCAGTGTGTGCCCCCCAAGCCTGCCCTTCTCAGTCAGCCTGAACCTTCAGGGTTTACCAGTGTTGCATCCTACCTTCGAAAACCAAATGCAAGAAAACCCCAGGATTTCTTCCCCCATAGGAGTCCAGCCTCCCAAGTAATTCCAAGGCTGCAGGACGGTATGATGGGATTTCACATCTAGCTTGAAGAATCAGGGTCAGGATGGTATGCCAGTAAAAGTGTGCAAGTCCAGAGCTTGGATATCCAGTGCCCTCACATACTGAATGTGGGATCAGCGGCAAGTTAGTACAAGAGCCTTGTTTTCCTTATAGGGCTGTTTTAGGGATGAAACCAGTAAGTATAACATCCAGTCCATAGCTCTGTCACCTAAATTGCACGTATGAAGGCCAACTTCCATTTAAATGACATCTATCTCATAGATGGAACATAAGGAACAGCACGGAGGACCACAGGGGAAGGGAGGGAAAGCTAAAGAGGGAGAAATCAGAGAGGGGGACAAACCATGAAAAACTCTGGACTCTGGGAAACAAACTGAGGGTTTCAGAGGAGAGGAGGATGGGGGGTTGGGATAACACTAGTGATGCATACTGAGGAGGGCACATGCTGTGATGAGCATTGGATATTATACGTAATCATGAGTCATTGAACACTAAATCAAAAACTAATGCTGTACTATACAGAGGCTAACTGAACATAATAAAAATAAATAAATGTTTAAAAAATGGCATCTACCATGTGGCTGGCACCATACAACTCATTTTCACATGTTATATCTTTGAATCCTTACAAAGTCCCTGGGAGACAGTTCTTGCTCTTCTATGTCATAGGAGACTGGAACTGAAACCCTATTACAGCAAAGTAGAGTAGAAACTGTGCTGAGGGGCGGGGTTTGTTGGCCTCTCACTATAAGCTAAATCCTCTTTGAGCGGACAGGTCACAATTCAACATCGTGATAACACGATGGAGGTCCTATGGACAGAGTTCTAGTCAGCTTTCTCCACACTGACAGGCTTTTTTTTTTTTTTTTTTTACTGACAGGCATTTAAAAGAGGAAAATAAAATCTTGGGAAAGCTATAGGTACAGTGAATCTACATTTGCAATTTTTAACACTTGGAAGGAACTATCAGTATCATTTTTTCAGAACTTGTGTAAGCAGGCCCAAATCTGAAATACATTTTGTCCCAGAAGTTCTGGCTCTACTGTCAAAGATAACTGTGGTTACAGTGCTGCCTGAAAGGAACCGACTTTCTTCTGCTTTCTCTCACCTGCAAAGTTGTGAGTTGCCACCTGGTGATAGTAGCGTTCCACATCATCTGAGAGGAAAGGGGGCTCCTAAGCGGGAAATAAGCCACATAGAGATGCTGTTTAGGTTTTGTTCGAGGAGGAGGTTTCTCTATAAGAAAATGGCTAAAATCTAGGTTGTTAAGTTAAACAAGTATTATCTACCCACATGTACTCGAGAGTGAACTGGGGCATGGGGGAAGGAATTAGGCAAGTGAACAAGCCTTCTGCTTGTCCTCATTCCTAGAATGAGCTAAATTGAATTTCTGTTCTGCTCAATTACAGAACCCAGTCACAGGGCTATTCTCCTGGTTCACTTACAGCTATTCTCCTGGTTCACTTACAGCTTAGATCTTTCTAGCAGCGTCTTAGCCATCTCCTCTCCACCACAGCTTCCCTACTGTTCTTCATGTCCCATTTGTCCTCCCTCTCCCTGCTCTAAACCACAAGGAGCCTCTTTTCTGTCTTCTGGGACCCTCAAACCAAAATACTGGCAGAATCTTTAATCAAAGCATGCAATTTTTCTTTCTGCTTGTTTTAAACTTCATTTTGACAACTGTCTTGGGCCTCTCTCGCTATATTATTTGTAGATAAATAGTTTGAAGGCTCATGTATTCATTTTCTAAACTTGGATGACAAACCAAGTTTTCAGTTCTAGGGCAAATAACAGTCCGCGGACTTTCTCATGCTTCAGACCCAAATTATGCTTTAGAACCAGAAGAAGAGGGCAGCTTTAATTAACTTATTACACAATAGATGGCTCAAAACAGACAACTGCCATTGTCTGGCCTCGATCACCAAGGCCTTAAGACCAGGGGGCTGCCCTGACCCTGAAAATCAGGGCTTTTCTTTGTTGCAAACACACTTCTAAAATCTAATGGAAATAATTTCAGGAGAAATCATAAACATATCAGCTGCTCTTTTGTTCTTCAAAAAGAAAAATGTACTAAACTCAGCTCTTGATTTTATCCTACCACTAACCAGCACCCCAATTATCCTGGGGTCCTGGCATGGAATCCCACATAGGGCTCCTTGCTCATCGGGAAGTCTGCTGCTTCTTCTCATTCTCCCTGTGTGCTCCCCTCCCCTTCTTTCAAATAAGTAATAAAATCTTTTTAACAAAAATAAGCAAGGCTTATTTTCAATAAAGAGTTCTTTTTTTTTCTTGTGTACTTGACTGTGCTGGGTGCTCTGGACATCTCAACAGGACCATGTCTCCTTTCCATAGTTGACCACCGTGTTACCCAGAATGTTCAGGGTTGGATTTCTGCCCCGGGAGGAACTCGCATGGAATTTAGAAAGCTAAGCTGTCCTTCTCAGGACACGGTGTCTGGGGGTGATGGCTTCTTGGGCTTTGTGCTGACAATAGCTCCCCGTCCTGCCCCAGATCCTCAGGCTGAAGTCCTTAGTGGACTATTTCTCTGGTCTTTCCCTGCAGTATCCAGAGCCTCCCTCCCTCAGCTGCCCCACACATACAGAAGCCCTATTTCTTACAATAAATCCCTTTACTCCTGCAATACTGGTAGTGGCTGTTTTCTGGATTGAACCCATTTTCATTACTAAAAGTTGTGTCAGTGGTAGAAGAAGAAGAAGAAGAAGAAGAAGAAGAAGAAGAAGGAGAAGGAGAAGGAGAAGGAGAAGGAGAAGGAGAAGGAGAAGGAGAAGGAGAAGGAGAAGAAGAAGAAGAAGAAGAAGAAGAAGAAGAAGAAGAAGAAGAAGAAGAAGAAAAAGAAACAACCTCACAATGTCCTGCAAAAAGTTTGTGCAGTGAAAGGAAACAAACAATACTCATTAATGGAGCAAATGGAAAAGACTTATCTACTTTTACAAATGGCTGAATTCATACAAGAAACAGAAGCATTTGAATGTAAGTAAAGATCCTGTATTAGGTAGGTTTATTGATAAAAAAACCTAAATTTTATTTTAGAAAACATGGCTCTTTAATTCTTCCCTATCCTCTCAAAGACGGCTGACTGCTCTGCCAGATTCCCTGGGATTCTTTAGCATATTTCCCAGCATGCCTCTTGCCTCATCCCCTCTACACTGTAGCCTTATGTCCTGTTTTTAATATCTGAAATAGGAACTCTACTGACACTTAATGCATTCCACTGACATTGGCTAGCTGACTTCTTGTAATTGTCTGACCTTCTCATCTTCTCTGCATGTTAAAATTACTTAAGGAATGGATGTGCTAAAAGTTCAGTGTCCTAAGATTGTTGGAGGAAAAGGTCACATGAATCCAATAAACACATAATTTTATTTTTCACTTGTGATGAGATCCATTATCCATTACCATATGCCTGGCAAGAAAAAAGTGGAGAAAAGCATTGAGCCTTCAGAGAATGCTGGCAGGTCTCTCTTCCTCCCAAACACATACCTCTATGTTGGTCTATGTTTAAATTAAATTTCTAACTTAAGAGTTCTAGAGTAGTGAACTTTTGTTTTATGTACATTTTAAAATTTAATATGTAATAAGACAAGTAAGAAGGTAAATATTAAGCAATAAACTTGGAAAAGTTGTATTATAATTATGTTTTAAAGCTTTATGGGAGTTTTTCCTTGTGAGGACTACGTTAAACTTAAATTACGATGAGTTAATTTTATGCCTCTGACTTTTTTCCCCAACCAAGGATGGGGTAGGTTTTGCCATAGTAACAAACACCCTGCCCCCACTCCCACAAAATCTCAGTGGCTGTTCATAGCAGAAGTTTATTTCTCACTAACAAATGTGGTACAGTGTGAGCTTTGAGAGAAGCCCTGCCCATTATTCTCACTTAGGCATCCAGGCATTACTGGAGACCAAGCACCATGTTTTTCCAGAATTAGAGGAGCAGAAGGAAGAGAGCTGGAGACTTGTGCACTCAACTCTTAGAGCTTCTAGCTGGAAGTGACACATGGCACTTCCTTTCACACTCTAGTGTTTAAATCAAATCATGTTTTCTCACTTAGTTTCAGAGTGGATGAAGAACTATAATCCTATCAGAGACCAGAGGAACAGCTAGAACATGTATACATAAGTCTTCCTCAAGTTCTTTTTTAGATCATTGGGGGGAAATATTCTCCCTAAGGGATGAAAACTGGTTCTCTAGGGAAATCTGCAGTTATAATTAGGGACTTCAACACCCCTTTCTCAGCTACCAATAATATTACTGGAAAAAAAATCAGCAAGGATACAGGAGCTCTACACAGCACAATCAACCAATAGGTTCCAGTTGACATTTATAGAGCATTCTGCCAAACAATAACATAATACACATTTTTGTCTCAACTGCACATCAAACATTAGTGAAAACAGTCTCTATCTTTAGCCATAAAACAAATCTCAATAAATTTAAAAGAACGGAAATAATAGAGACTGTGCTCTGTGGTCATAATGGAATCAAGCTAGCAATCCATAACAGAAAGACAATGGAAAAATGTCTAAACCCATGAAAATTATACCACACACTTCTAAATAATACTTAGGTCAAATGGAAAGTCCCAAAAGAAATTTAAAAATATGTAGAACTGAATAAAAAGAAAATACAACATATAATGTCAATAAAACAGTACTAGGAGGAAGATTAATAGCACTAAATGTCTATCTCAATAGACTAAAAAAGGAACAAAATAAACTCAAAACAAAAGAAAGGAATGGAGAAATAGAGAGCAGAAGTCAATGAAATTGAATATAAGAGAATAAGAGAACAAAACAAAAAACGGACTCTTTAAAAATTTCAATAAAACTGATACACCTCCAGGGGCACCTGGGTGGATCAGTGGGTTAAAGCCCCTGCCTTTGGCTCAGGTCATGATCCTGGAATTCTGGGATTGGGTCCCACATCGGGCTCCCAGCTCCTCGGGAAGTCTGTTTTTCCCTCTGACCTTCTCCCCTCTCATGTTCTCTCTCACTATCTCTCTCTCTCAAATAAATAAATAAAATCTTTAATTTAAAAAAATGAAATAGGGAATAGCACTACAGATCCTACGGCCATTAAAAAGGTAATAAAGGAATAATCTAAGTAATTTTATATTCACAAATCAACAACTTAGAAGAAATAAATTAACTCCTCAAGACCCAGAAACTCTCAGAATTCAATGAAAATGATATATATAATCTGAATAGCAATTGAAGAAATTGACTTCATAATTTCAAAGCTCCCAGAAAATAAATCCCCAGACCCAGATGGTTTTACTGGAGAACACTACCAAATATTTAAAGAATTAGCATCAATTTTACAAAATTTCTTCCAGAAAAGAGAAGGGGGGACACTTCTGAATTCTACGAGGCCACTATTACTTCAACACCAAAAGCAGACAAAAATGGTACAAAATGAGAAAATTACAATAACCAGTATCTGTCATGAACATAGACACAATAATCGTCAATAAAATATTAGCAAGGTAAATCCAATAATGTGTAAAAAGAATTATATATTATGACCATAGTGGGATTTATTTCAGGTATGTAAGACTGTTTAAGTATTTGAAAATTAACCAGTATAACTCATCATATCAGCAAATTAAAAAGAAAAATTATATGATCGTGTCAGATAATGCCACTTCCCCTCTAACAGATCCAATACTTACTCATATAAAAGTTTTCACCAAGATAAGAAAGAGGGGAAATGCCCCAACTTGATAAAGAAAGCCTACCTAAAACCTGCAGCTCTCATCATATTTAATGGTGAAAGATGTAATGCTTTCCCCCTAAGATGAGGAACAAAGCAGGAATGTCCATTCACTCAAACAACTCTTGTTCAATATAGTATTGGAAATTCTAGCCAGTAAAATAAGGTAAGAAAAGGAGATAGAAGACATACCTGTTAAAAAAGAAGAAATAAAACCATCTCTATTTACAAATGACATGATTTTCCATGTAGACTATTTGAAGGCATCTACCAAAACAAAAACAAAAAGAAAAAAAAAAAAACAAAACAAAAAAACAAAGAGAAACACTCCAAGAACTAACAAGTTAATTCAGCAAGGTTACAGGACACAAGATCAACATACCAAAACCAATCATGTTCCCATGAACTAATTATAAACACATGGAAACCAAAATAAAATACAATACCATTTCAGGTTCTTCAAAGGAAACGAAACACCTAGGTATACATTTAACAAAACATGTGTAGGATTTGATTATTATGAAATTCTGACAAAAGAAGAAATCAAAGAAGATATAAATAAATGAAGGGACATACCTTGTAATGGATTACAAAAAAGATACCATTCCTTTCCAAATTGTTCTAGAGCCTGCATGTAATTCCTATGAAAATCTCAACAAAGTTATTCTGAAATTATACAGAAACTCCCACAAACATAAAAATAGCCAAAGTAATCTTGATTAAGAAGAATAAAATGGAAAAAAAACATTCTACATGATATTAAACTTAATATGTAGCTAGAGTTATCAACATGGTATAGTATTGGCAGAGGGACAGACACATAGATCAATGGAACAGAATAGAGAATTCAGAAGTAGACCCATGCAAATATGCTCAACAAATTTTTTTTTAAGTGTTTTAATTTTTTTCAGAGAGAGAGAGAGAGCGTGCGCACAAGATGGGGAGACGGGCAGGGGGAGAGGGAGATGCAGACTCCTGGCTGAGCAGGGAGCTTAACGTGGGGCTCAGTCCCAGGACCCTGAGATCAGGGCCTGAGCTGAAGACAGATGCTTAACTGACTGAATCACCCAGGTGCTGCTGTGCTCAACTAGTTTTTGACAGAAATGCAGAAACAACTAAAAACTGATAGCCTTTTTAGCAAATGGTACGGAGCAATTGAACATCCCCAGGCAAAAAATAAAGTGAAACATGACTCCAGCTTCATACTGTACACAAAAATTAACTGCAAAATGTACACCCAGGTGGCTCAGTCTGTTAGGCATCCAACTCTTGATGTCAGCTTAAGTCATGACCTCAGGGTGGTGAAATCAAGCCCTGTGTAGAGGATCCACTCTGGGTGTGGAGCCTGATTGGGATTCTCTCCCTTCCTCCCCTTTGCTCCTCTTTCCCCTCTCTTCCTCTCTCTAAAAAATATTAAGAATAATTTTTTAAATTACCTGCAAACGAGTCACAGACTTAAAGATACAACATAAAACTAGTTTTTTAAAAATAGGGAAAAAATTGGGGGGACCTAGAGCTATTTAAAGAGTTGTTATAATTGCCATCCTAGCATGAAGCATAAGAAAAATTGATAAATTGGACTTCTTCAATTTAAAAGATTTTGCTCTGAGAAATCACTTACTGATGAAAGTGTGAAATGATACAGCCTGTCTGGAAAACAGTTTGTTAATTTCCTCTCTAAGATTGATTTATTTGAGCAAGAGAGAGCAAGCAAGGGAATGCATGCCCAAGTGGGAGGGACAGAGGGAGAGGGAGAAAGAGACAAGCAAACTTCCGACTGAGCGCAGAGCCCAAGGCGGGGCTCCATCTCAGAAGCCTGAGATCATGATCTGAGCCACAATCAAGAGTCTGGCATTTAACTGACGGAGCCACACAGGCACCCCAGTTTGTCAATCTCTTAAAAACTTATATACCTAATTCCCATATCAACCAGAGATTAGACTCTTGGTCATTTATTCTAGAGGAATGGAAATTTATGTTTACACAAGAACCTATACATGAATGTTCCTAGTAGCTTTATTTGTAATAGTCCCAAACTGGAATTGGTCCAGCTGTCTTCTTTTTTTTTAAATTAAATTTAATTTTTTTTCAGTGTTCTAAAATTTATTGTTTATGCACCACACGCAGTGCTCCATGCAATATGTGCCCTCCTTAATACCCACTACCAGGGTCACCCAACCCCCACTCCCTCTCCCCTCCAAAACCCTCAGTTTGTTTTTCAGAGTCCACAGTCTCTTAAGGTTACTCTCCCTCTCTGACTTCTCCCAACCCCAACTCACTTCTCCTCTCCATCTCCTAATGTCTTCCATCTTACTCCTTGTGCTCCATATGATAATTGACTTTCTCTGCTTGACTTATTTCACTCAGCATAATCTCTTCCAGTACCACCCATGTTGATACAAAGGTTGGGTATTCATCCTTTCTGATGGAGGCATAATACTCCATTGTACATATGGAACATATCTCCTTTATCCATTAGTCTGTTGAAGGGCATCTTGGCTCTTTCCACAGTTTGGTGACTGTGGCCATTGCTGCTGTGAACACTGGGGTACAGGTTGCCCTTCTTTTCACTACATCTGTATCTTTGGGGTAAATACCCGGTAGTGCAATTGCAGGGTCATACGGTATCCCTATTTTTAATTTCTTAAGGAATTTCCACACTGTTTTCAAAAGTGGCTGCAACAACTTGCATTCTCACCAACAGTGTAAGAGGTTCCCCTTTCTCCACATCCACCTGAACACTTGTTTATTGTCTTGATGATTTTGGCCATTCTAACTAATGTAAGATCATATCTCAATGTGTTTTTTTTTAATAATTTTTTATTTTTTATAAACATATATTTTTATCCCCAGGGGTACAGGTCTGTGAATCGCCAGGTTTACACACTTCACAGCACTCACCAAAGCACATACCCTCCCCAATGTCCATAACCCCACCCCCCTTCTCCCAACCCCCCTCCCCTGCCAGCAACCCTCAGTTTGTTTTGTGAGATTAAGAGTCACTTATGGTTTGTCTCCCTCCCAATTCCATCTTGTTTCATTGATTCTTCTCCTACCCACTTAAGCCCCCATGTTGCATCACCACTTCCTCATATCAGGGAGACCATATGATAGTTGTCTTTCTCCGCTTGACTTATTTCACTAAGCATGATACGCTCTAGTTCCAACCACGTTCTCGCAAATGGCAAGATTTCATTTCTTTTGATGGCTGCATAGTATTCCATTGTGTATATATACCACATCTTCTTGATCCATTCATCTGTGGATGGACATCTAGGTTCTTTCCATAGTTTGGCTATTGTGGACATTGCTGCTATAAACATTCGGGTGCACGTGCCCCTTTGGATCACTACGTTTGTATCTTTAGGGTAAATACACAGTAGTGCAATTGCTGGGTCATAGGGCAGTTCTATTTTCAACATTTTGAGGAACCTCCATGCTGTTTTCCAGAGTGGCTGCACCAGCTTGCATTCCCACAACAGTGTAGGAGGGTTCCCTTTCTCCGCATCCTCGCCAGCATCTGTCATTTCCTGACTTGTTGATTTTAGCCATTCTGACTGGTGTGAGGTGATATCTCATTGTGGTTTTGATTTGTATTTCCTTGAAGCCGAGTGATGTTGAGCACTTTTTCATGTGTCTGTTGGCCATCTGGATGTCTTCTTTGCAGAAATGTCTGTTCATGTCCTCTGCCCATTTCTTGATTGGATTATTTGTTCTTTGGGTGTTGAGTTTGCTAAGTTCTTTATAGATTTTGGACACTAGTCCTTTATCTGATATGTCGTTTGCAAATATCTTCTCCCATTCTGTCAGTTGTCTTTTGGTTTTGTTAACTGTTTCCTTTGCTGTGCAAAAGCTTTTGATCTTGATGAAATCCCAATAGTTCATTTTTTCCCTTGCTCCCCTTGCCTTTGGTGATGTTCCTAGGAAGATGTTGCTGAGGCTGAGGTCGAAGAGGTTGCTGCCTGTATTCTCCTCAAGGATTTTGATGGATTCCTTTCTCACATTTAGGTCCTTCATCCATTTTGAGTCTATTTTTGTGTGTGGTGTAAGGAAATGGTCCAATTTCATTTTTCTGCATGTGGCTGTCCAATTTTCCCAGCACCATTTATTGAAGAGGCTGTCTTTTTTCCATTGGACATTCTTTCCTGCTTTGTCAAAGATTTAGTTGACCATAGAGTTGAGGGTCTATTTCTGGGCTCTCTATTCTGTTCCATTGATCTATGTGTCTGTTTTTGTGCCAGTACCATGCTGTCTTGATGATGACAGCTTTGTAATAGAGCTTGAAGTCCGGAATTGTGATGCCACCAACGTTGGCTTTCTTTTTCAATATCCCTTTGGCTATTCGAGGTCTTTTCTGGTTCCATATAAATTTTAGCATTATTTGTTCCATTTCTTTGAAAAAGATGGATGGTACTTTGATAGGAATTGCATTAAATGTGTAGATTGCTTTAGGTAGCATAGACATTTTCACAATATTTATTCTTCCAATCCAGGAGCATGGAACATTTTTCCATTTATTTGTGTCTTCCTCAATTTCTTTCACGAATACTTTATAGTTTTCTGAGTATAGATTCTTAGCCTCTTTGGTTAGGTTTATTCCTGGTATCTTATGGTTTGGGTCAATGTGGCTTTGATTTGATTTCCCTGATGGCTAATGATGAACATTTGTATGTCTTCTTTGGAGAAGCATCTGTTCAGGTCTTCTGCCCACTTTTTGACATGATTATCTGTTTTGTGTGTGTTGAGTTTGAGGAGTTCTTTATAGATCTTGGATATCAACCCTTTGTCTATAGTGTCACTTGTGAATATCTTCTCCCATTCTGTGGGTTGCCTCCTTGTTTTGTTGACTGTTTTCTTCACTGAGCAGAAACTTTGGATCTTGATGAAGTCCCAAAAGTTCATTTTCACTTTTGTTTCCTTTGCCTTTTGTAACATGTCTTGAAAGAATTTGCTGTGGCTGATATTGAGGAGGTTACTGCCTGTATTCTCCTCTAGGATTTTGATAGATTCCTGGCCACGTTGAGGTCTTTTACCCATTTCAAGTTTATGTTTGTGTATGGGGTAAGAGAATGGTCAAGTTTAATTCTTCTATACATAGCTGTCAAATTTTCCCAGCACCATTTATTGAAGAGACTGTCTTTTTTCCACTGTACACTTTTTCCTGCTTTGTTGAAGATTATTTGACCATAGAGTTGAGGGTCCATATCTGGGCTCTCTACTCTGTTCCACTGGTCTATGTGTCTGTTTTTGTGCCAATACCATGCTGTCTTGGTGATCACAGCTTTGCAGTAAAGCTTAAAATCAGGCAATGTGATGCCCCCAGTTTTTTCAACATTTCCTTAGCAATTTGCGGTCTCTTCTGGTTCCATACAAATTTTAGGATTGTTTGTTCCAGCTTTTTGAAAAATTTTCATCGGGATGGCACTGAAAGTATCAATTCTTCTAGGCAGTATAGACATTTTAACAATGTTTATTCTTCTGATCCATTAGCATGGAATGCTCTTCCATCTTTTTGTGTTTTCTTCAATTTCTCTCATGAGTGTTCTGTAGTTCTGAGTACAGATCATTTATCTCTTTGGTTAGGTTTATTCCCATGTATCTTATGGTTCTTGGTGCTATAGTAATTGGAATTGATTATGCAATTTCCCTTTCTAATTTTCATTGTTAGTGTATAAGAAAGTAACTGATTTCTGTACATTGATTTTGTATCCTGCCACATTACTGAATTTCTATATGAGTTCTAGTAGTTTGGGGGTGGAGTCTTTTGGGTTTTTCCATATAAAGTATCATGTCACTGCAAAGAGGGAGTTTGACTACTTCACTGCCAATTTGAATACCTTTTATTTCTTTTTGTTGTCTGATTGCTGTTGCTAGCACTTCTAGTACTATGTTGAACAAGAGTGGTGAGAGTGGGCATCCTTGTCATGTTCCTGATCTCAAAGGGAAGGCTGTCAGCTTTTCCCCATTGAAGATGATATTCGCTGTGGGTTTTCATAGATAAATTTTATGAAGTTGAGGAATGTTCACTCTATCTCTATACTTTGAAGTGTTTTAATCAGGAACAGATGCTCTATCTTGTCAAATGCTTTTTCTGCATCAACTGAGAGGACCATGTGGTTCTTCTCTCTTCTCTTACTGATTTGTTCTATCACATTGATTGATTTGCAAATATTGAACCACCCTTGCATCCCAGGGATAAATCCCACCTGGTCATGATGGATAATCTTTTTAATGTACTGTCGGATCCTATTAGCTCATGTCAAGGATCGTGTCAAGGATCTTGGCGTCCATATTCATCAGGGATATTGGTCTGAAATTCTCTTTTTTTTAGTGGGGTATTTGCCTGGAATGGAGATCAGGGTAATGCTAGCTTCATAAAAAAGAGTCTGAAAGTTTTCCTTCTGTTTCTATCTTTTGTAGGTCCAGCTGTCTTTAATAGCTGAATAGTTTTAACATACTTCTGTACTTTCAGGCTATGGAATATTACTCACCAATAAAGAGCAACAAATTATTGAAACATAGACATTGAATAAATATACAGGGCATTATTCTGAGTGAAGAAAGTTATAAATTCCAATTCCAAAAGTTACATACTATAACAATTCCCTTGATATAGCACTTCAAAATGACAGCATTTTAGAAACAAGGCAATTAACAGCTACCATGGGAAGTAGTATGCTTACAAAAAGGCAACACTAGTGGTGCCTGGTGGCTTGGCCAGTAAAGCAAGTGACTTTTGATCTTGGGGGTCATGAGTTAAAGCTCCATATTGGGGGTAGAGTTTACTTAATTTTTTGAAAAGAGGTACCCGGGTGGCTCAGTTGGTTAAGTGTATGCATTGGGCTCAAGTCATGATCCCACAGTCCTGGGATCGAGCAGGGAGTCTGCTTCACTCTCTCTTCTCCCTCTGCCCCTTCTCCTGCTTGTGCTCTCTCTTAAATAGATAAATAAATAAATAAATAAATAAATAAAATCTGCATTTTTTTAAAAAGGCAACTTGAGAAATAATTGCCTGGGAACTACTCACTGTCTTGAGTTTGGTGGTGGATACATGGACTTACACGTGTGATGAAATTGTATGGAACTTAACACACATATACGCATAGATGAACTAGCTGGGGAGATATGAATTAGATCAGTGGTTTGTATCAAATCAATTTCCCTGTTTTGATGTTACATATTATGCTTTTACAAATGTTGCTACTTTGGAGAAACTGGGTAAAATGTACATAGAGTTATTCTCTGTTTTGTTTCTTTCAATTGCATTGGAATCTATAATTATCTCAATAAACATTTCAATTAAAATTTTATTTGGAAGAGAAACTGCACAATAATAGGCTTCCAAAAATACAATGCACACAAACAAATGAACACTAAAGGAGATAATATCATACCAGATATCAAGAAGTAATATAAAACCACAATCATTAAACAGAGAGCTATTAGTACAGGAAGTCAATAGCACATTATAGAGAATCCATAAACAGAATTATGTATACTTGAGAAATTAGTATATCAGGAAGGGAATTCTTCATATTATTGGGGGAAAAGGAAATGCTAAAGGATGGAAAAACTTACTCTTAATTTGGAAAAACAATAGGTCCCTACATCACATTACACATAAAATAAATTCAAGATAGAGACAGGTTAAAATCAACATATAAAGAACAAAGCTCTTTAACAAGAGGATATAACAGGATTTAACAAGATATATAGGAGAATTTTTAAAATATATAATTTTTTAAGGTAGGGAAGAGATTTTCAAGAAAGGTAAAAACAACAGAAAATGGGAAGACTAGTTTTAAGGAATTATTTGCATACAACGGCTACATCAAAACATTTAATTTCACTCAACTAAATGGGATAGGACCATAGTTTAGAAAACTCCATGAACAGTTAATTTTCTCTTTTGTGATACCTACAAAACAGTCAAATTGCCCAGATAAACTGATGAATTTGCCTTCAAGGACATGTGAAATGAGATCCTACCCTAACATATGACTTGCTGGGTCTGATGATACCCAACTTAGAGACAGCTCTGTTCAGTTACATAGCCCCTTGATGAATCATGTCCATAGTCTGCCTGAAGCTGCTTTTTAACAGACAGCATAGTCTTTCTCCAGAAACCTGGAGGTCTGTGCTGTAATTCTCCTATGGGGCTTGTCAGGAAATCCCCTCAGCACTCTTATTTACCAGATACCTCTAGCACTGTGAGATATGCTGGGTCACTGGTCCAAAGGGAGTATTGCTTACACCAGTCTGAATCTGTCATATTCCTCCCTTGCTCCAAGACCTTCTGAGTCACCCTATAAACAGATTAGAAAAATATTCCCAAGTGAGACATAGGCTATCTTCAAAATCTGAAACAGCCTACCTAGTGCGGTGCTTTTGTGTACATGGGACAGATTGCAAGAACTTCTTCTGCATCTTTGAGGGTATGTTCTGGAAATTCTCAAACCATTAGATTATCTAAAATTTTTACTGGTGCAATAGCCCCTCAAATCTTTGTGGAGTGTGTGTGTCTGGCATTCAGTGTACTTGCCCCTTCCTGCTTATCCGGTCCAATGAACCTGATCTTACTAATGTGGCAGACCAGGTGATATTTGGCAGAGTGTCCAGTCAGGATTCCTGTAGACTATTATTCCAGCAATACATTAAGACCAAAATAAAAATATAAGAAAGAATGGGAAATATACAACTCTGGGCAAAATCATGAATACCTTTTTCTGTCTGTTCCAAATAAAGGTGTATTTGCCTTTCTTCTTTCCCAATAGGGGATCTTCTTTCCCAATAGGATTGAGAAGAATTAGCTTGTCATATTAAGAGCTGGCTAGGGCTCTGCTGACCAGTCTGGTAAAGACATCAGTTCAATATAGAAACTGTAACTGGAGCTTCCAACTTAGTTAAGTTGTACAGTCCACCACCAACTTTTAGGATTTTTGCAAGGTCCAGATGGTGAGCTGAGTGGAATCATGGATTTTGGGCATCTTGGCAGCCTCCAAGTCTTTAAGATTGGCCTGGTTTCTTCTATTATATCCAAGATGCAATACTGTTTCTGCTTTGCTATCTTGGCTCAGGCAAGAGGCAGTTTCAGAGGCCCTCACTTGGTCATTCCTATCATTACGATGCTTTCATAACATGTCAGGAAACTAGTTTCATGATTCTGTCAGCTGAAAATTATATCCATTTTGATAATATCCTCAATGGAATGAGTAAAATGACCACAGAGTAGATGCCTGGGCCCACGGAACCCACTGTGGCACAGACTTGGACCAGAACTCCACTTAGTACCTGACCTCTGTGTGATTGATCCACTTTAATCAGTGGTCATGTTAGTGGGGTCCCTGGGACCAGTGTCAGATCCTACATCCAAAAAAAGAGTATTCCCTTTTTCACATTAGACAATTACTCTGTAACTATAGGTACCTTTGGGGTAAGGAACTGGGAAAATTCCTGCAGTACACATCAGGTGTTGGCCTGGTTCTTCTGCAACGAAGTCTTCAGCCAGTGGACTCTAGGCCTGAGAATAAGTTCAAGTCTGGAAACAGTGTGAGGGATTATAATATTTTTTTATTGCAACAGATGACATTAGTTGTCTCCCACCTGTGACCTTTTTAGATTATATAGATCAAAAACTACCTACTTGATTACCCATTAATCTATTCCACCCTTAGGAACACTGTGGTCTGCCAGCCTTCACTACAGGTCCTAGAGGATTAAGGCCTCCACTTCCATTCTGGTTTTGCAGTATGGCAAGTACATCTATCTTGCCTCTCATTGTCTTGGATACTGTCGTTTGACTTCTGATATTTCGGGATCCTCTCATCTTGTCACTAGGGAGCTCATTTCCATCGCTGCAAGCCCAGCCTACAAGAGAAAATCACCACCGAGCTTCTTAAGGTTCTTAGTGACCCCCTCACTAGAGAATTCTTATTGTTCTAGTAGAGTGTCCTCCAGGACTTCCTGGGCATCATAGTCAGCTGGTGATATAAATAGAGTCTCACATGCCCACTCTGAACTGTCTGACCCATTCCTTAATTACTAGAGTAATTATGGTACCTACAACCTAATTTAAAATGGATATTTCCGCCCTGAGATTCAAGGAATTATTCCATTTATACAGCAATATATATTCTATATATACAACAATATATTAAGACCAATCTCAGGTATCCTTGGCAGAACGTTACAGGACAGTGTCCCATATCAACGAACTCTTCTGTATCCAGCCTTATATTCTGTTCAGCACCCTCAAGATTCATTTCCAGGCATGTGTTTGTTTTCCCAATTCCTTTTTTTTTTTTTTTTAAGATTTAGTTTTTTATTCATTTGAGAGAAATACAGAGACAGAGACAGAAAGAGAACAAGCATGGAGAGAGGCAGTGGGAGAAGGAGAAGCAGAACTCCCTGCTGAGCTGGGAGCCTGACATGGGGCTCGATTCCAGGATCCCAGGATCACGACCTGAGCAAAAGGGAAATGCTTAACCATCGGAGCCACCCAGGAGCCCCTGTTTTTTCAATTCTTGATGATATTATTTTAGCTAGAAACTAGCTATTCTGTGAAATACCTCTTTACTTCTGAAGCCTGGGCACACGTCTGTGGTCAAACAGGGCCACAATTTGACTCTTATTAGTATATTCACAAAGCGTATGCTACCATCCCCATTATCCACCTCCAGATTTTCATTCCCCCTTTCGAGTTATTCATTTTCAATTGAATACAGCTTGAATTGTGTCCCACAGGTTTGTTTTTAAAGATTTTATTTATTTGACAGAGAGAGGGAGAGACAGCGAGAGAGCGAACACAAGCAGGGGAGTGGGAGAGGGAGAAGCGGGCTTCCTGCTGAGTGGGGAGCCTAATGCGGGGCTCGATCCCAGGACTCCAGGATCATGACCTGAGCTGAAGGCAGTCGCTTAACCAACTGAGCCACCCAGGAGCCCCATCCCATAGGTTTTTGATGAAAAATGTTCTCAGTGTAGTTACTTTCCAGGTAATTTGCCTTCTTTCTTTATCTTTGCTTCAGGTATGGTTTAAGAGAGTTTTTAATACTGGCTTTAAATGGAAAGATAAATATAGGTCCATGGGTACATTGAAAAAGCATAAAAAGATATCATTGTAGGGGCGCCTGGATGGCTCAGAGTGTTAAGCCTCTGCCTTCAGCTCAGGTCATGGTCTCAGGGTCGTGGGATTGAGCCCCACATCACGCTCTCTGCTTGGCAGGGAAACTGCTTCCCTCTCTCTCTCTGTCTGCCTCTCTGCCTACTTGGGATCTCTCTGTCAAATAAATAAATAAAATCTTAAAAAAAAAAAAAAGATATCATTGTAACAACCAAGTCTTGTCTCTCAGCACAGACCCCTTAGTCCTCTCTCCTGAGATAACTAATCTTACTCAGATTCTGGTGTTTCCTTCCAGTAATATGAATATATTGTACAAATATATGTTTTGAAAAGTATTCCTGAACTGGTGCAACCACTGTGGAAAACATAGGGAGGTTCCTCAAAATTTAGAAATAGAACTACCCTACAATCCAGCAGTCCTACTACTGCATATTTACCCAGAGAATACAAAAACACTAATTCAAAGAGAGGCATACACCCCTAGGTTTATTGACACTTTATTTACAATAGCCAAGATATGGAAGCAGCCCAAGGGTCCATCAGTGGATCAATGGTTAAAGATGTGGTGTACCCATACAATGGAATATTACCATAAGAAATAATGAAATCTTGCCATTTGCAAGACATGGAGGGAGCTAGAAAGTATAGTGCTAGACAAAATAAGTCAGAGAAAGACAAATACTATATAATATCACTCACACATGGAATTTAAGAAACAAAATAAATAAGCAAAGGAGAAAAACAGAAAGAGAGACAGAGAGAAAAAGTGAGAGAGAAGCCAAGAAACAGACTCTTCACTCTAGAGAAGAAACTGATGGTTACCAGAAAGGAGGTGGATGGAGGGATGGGTAAACTAGGTGATGGGGGTTAAGGAGTGTGCTTGTCGTGATAAGCACAAGGAGATGTGTGGAATTGTTGAATCACTATATTGTGCACCTGGAACTAACAGAACCCTGTTTGTTAACTAACCGGAATTAAAACTTTAAAATTTTTTTAAAAAATCAAAATCAAAAAAACATTTCTTAAATTCTAGTTTAATTTCTTAGGAGCCTTCCCCAGGCCATTGGGATGGTATAAGGTAGATCTGAGAAGACCAAGGCTTGCTCTTTTCTGGTCTTGAAACTAACTTTTCATACTACCTTCTTCTGGTTGGCAGCATTGTTTGTAACCTCAAATCTGAGAAAGGGCCATAGAATAGACTCAACTTGGCTTACTAAATTTGTAGATTTCTGATACTAGTTTTATTTTGCTGTGGAAGCTTAATTGTGCTGTCTCAGCCTCTTGATTTCAAGTCTAGAGCTGAGAATCAACTACTTCCTTAAATTTATCTGTTCAGCCTCTTTAAGTGACAGCACTCACTCCTGGTAGAGAGGGATTCTTTTGTTTAGATCTTATAGTGGTGCTGTCAGGAGGTATTTGCAATTTTGGAACCCATCTGCTCCATCTGTCTTCCTTCCCCAAATTATCACAAATAAACAATTGTTCTATAAGTAAAATTTACGCTTACCTTGCAAAGATGGCTTCAAGGGAAATGCTCCAGTAGCCTCTGCTCCATCTAGATTGTCAAACTTAAACACCTGCTGTGGTCGGCAGCACCAGCAGTTCCTAATGATCTCCACGTGCCATTATTCATATTATTGTGCAATCTCCTTCGAGTGTGCACGTGTGTACGTGTGTGTGTGTGTGTGTGTGTGTGTGCATGAGAGAGAGAGAGAGAGAGAGAGAGAGAGAGAGAGGTGAAGCAGATTACCACAGCGAATAGACCCATGGGTAAAGCACCGGGGACAGCCGCTAGCCAACAGCTAACAAGGAGCTAAAGTCCTTGGTCCAATAGTCTGCAAAGCACCGAAGCCTGCCTACTATCTCAGTGAGCTGGAAAGTGGATCTTGAGTCACACCTTGCTCTGACTGCTGCCTCCGGAAGGTGCAGTGCTGGAGAACCCAGCCAAGCTGTGCTCCGACTCCTGACCCACAGAACTGGCCGAGATGAATGTTGTTGTTCCAAGCCTGTAGGTACTAGGGTGATTTGTTACACAGCATTAGATAATGCAGAGACCTGCATTTTGGAAATTTCTTGTGAAATCCACAGTGATTACTGGAAATTCTTTCTTCAGGTAATTAGTCTGGAAAATCAGTCTACCCAAACCAAAATCATCCTGTTTCTATCAGCTCGCACTTTCTGAAAATATGATTCAGGCAGGTTTTGGGGAGAGAAAAACAAATAATGATAAACGTGATTAGGTGGAGAATAGAACTTAAAAATCAAAATATCACACTGCACGCCTGTTAGAATGGCTGAAACAACAACAACAACAAAATACTAACAGTACCAAGTTCTGAAGAACTAAAGATCAAGACCAGCTAGATCTCTCAGACTTGGTTGTGGATCTGTACATTGTTGTTAGTGTTCTAGAAAAAAATCTTTGCACTTTCTTACCAAGTGAAACACACACACACACTTACTGCATTACCCACTGGTCATACTAACACATATTTATTCCAGAGAGATGAAAACTTTGCCCATACAAAACCTTATACTTGAATGTTCATAGTAACTGTATATATAACAGCCTAAACCTAGTGTATTAACCATGGTCTTTGAGAGAAACAAAAACAAATCTTTATTTTAAGGAATTAGCTCACAGAGTTTTGAAGGCTGGCAAGACTAAAATTTGCAAGGTGGGCAGGAAGAAGCAGAGTCAATGCAACTTAAGTGCAAAAGTTGTGGGCTGGTAGAATTCTCTCTTCTTGGGGGAAAGTCAGTCTTCAGTTCTATTCAGGCCTTCAACTGATTGGATAAGTGCCTCTCTCCCATTATGAAAGGAAATATGCTTTACTCATAGTAAGTATTAATATTAATTTCATCCCAAAACACCCTCATGGGAAAATCCAGAATGTTTGACCACAAACCTGGCACCACGGACCAACCAACTTAACATAAAATTAACTATCACAAGGCCATGCCTTGTCAACTTCATTCTCTCTCTCTCTCTCTCTCTCTCACACACACACACACACACACTCACAACCAAAGTAAGGAGGAAATACTTAAGAAAACAATAATTCTTGCTTCTGTGAATAGTCATGTGGTCATAGCTGATATTTATGATACCTTCTTCCACTTATCTATTCTGTAGTCCCTTTGTCCACATCAAACACTTCAGTCGGTTTTAGTTCTTTGCCTGGTGGGAGGATCTAAACCTTTACTCCTGAAGGGTCTGAGCCATTCGTAGTGCTAGCTGGTTTGGATTTTCCATTGACTTTCTCCCCCCCCCCCTTTTTTTTAATACTACAAAAGATTATTATTTTTTAAACTTATTTAAATTCAATTAGCTAACATATAGTGTATCATTAGTTTTTAATGTAGAATTCGGTTATTCATACATTGCATGTAGCACCCAATGCTCATTGTATCACACCACAGGGCATGGTAATATTGAGAGATGCCTTATGGCATCTCCCATGGAATAGTAGTGCAATTTCCCCTTAGTAGTCAAAATCAAATATCCCAACCAGTACAGTAACCATCTTATTGGCCTATTGATTCAGAGGCACATGGCAACACAGGTGCCTGGATGGGTCTCAACTTTGAATTCAATGGAATCATTCCTGTGTCTGCTGGTGGAAACATTCTTCCTTTTGATGGTTAAGACTTAGGCCAGCAAAGTATAAGTTCATGGGGATAAGAAGCAAAAATTTTGCTCGTGAGTCACTAGGAGTAATAGAGAGTGGTGCCACTCATTTCTACCCATTGATTCATGGATCTGGGAATCCTGGCTACAGATAAAGCAACACCATATGCTGGATACAAATTCATAGCACATATAGCCTCCTTGAGAATCTTGCTTCAGCCCCGCAAGGTACTGCCATCTAGGTCGCCCTGTAACTGAGTCTTCATAAGCCATTCCTCCATTCTAACTAGCTGTTTCATGATGGTGGGGAATGCAGTAGGACCAGTGACTCCCATGACCATGGGCCCATTGACCCACTTCATTTGCTATGAAGAGAGTTCCTTGATTAGAAGCAATACTTTGTGGAATACCATGATGGTGTATAAGACATTCAGGAAGTCTACAAATAGTAGTCTGGATAGAAGTACTGCTTGCAGGAAAGGCAAATCCATATCCAGAGTGAGTGCCTATTCCAGTAGGAACAAAGCTTCTATGGTGGAAACAGTCAGATATTGTCAGCCCACCACCTGGGAGCTGGCTGATCACTCTGGGGAACTGTGCCGTATCAGGGACTTAGTCTCTACTGGGTCTCTACTGCTTGAATATTGGGACACTCCCTAGTGGCTGTAGCCAGGTCAGCCTTGGTGAGTAGATATCTATGTTGCTGAGCCCATGCACAACCTCCACCCCGGCCACCACAGCACTCTGTTCACAAGCCTGCTGCAATGACAGAGGTGGCTGGGAAAGAGGCTGATTGAGAACCACAAAACAGTTCATTCTATTCACTTGATTAAAATCCTCCTCTGCTGGGGTCACCCTTTGGTAAGCATTCACATGGGATGCAAAAATCTTCACTTTCCCACCCAGAGAGCTCTATCCCCATAGCTCTTCCCCAGACTTCCTTGTCATCTTATCCTAAACATGTTGCTTCCAAGTCCCTGGCTATTCAGCTTGCGCATCAGGACATCACCACATGTATTTGTTGATGGGTACATGAATAAACCGGCTGTGGTACATTCATGTATGGGTATGCTACTCAGCAATAAAAAGAAAGAAACTATGGATACACACAACTTAGATAGCTCTCAAGGACATTATGCTCAATGAAGAGCCAATCTCAAAAGGCTATGTGCTCTGTGCTTCCATTTATGTAACACTCTCAAAGTGACAAAATCATAGGGATGAAGAATAAATAAGTAGCTGCAAGCCTTAGGGTTGGAAAGAGGATATAAGCACTAACAAGCAACACAAGGAATATTCTATGTCAATGGAATAGCTCTGTAATGTAATTATGGTGATGGTTATAGAATCTATATTGTGTGACAATTGTTCATAAAACTATATCCCAAAAAGTGAATGTAAAAACTTGTGAAATCCACATGTGGTCTCCCAGTGAATAACTCTGTCCCAACGTCACGTTCTTGACTTTGACAATGTGCTGTAGTTACGTAAGGTGCTAATCATCCAGGGAATCTGAATGAAGTGTACTCAAGGACCCTCTGTACTACTTCTGCAACTTCTTGTGAATGTTACACTATTTCCGAACAAAAATTTATATTAAAAAAAAAAAGGAACATCACTGAATAAAGAATATAAATAAAGAAGAATGGGGAGGATGCTTTTTAAGACAAAGGATGTTGACAGGTGTCTATGACAGAGAGCGTGCAATGGAAATTAAACTCCAGAAAAGAACTAGGCCCAAACCAAAGCAATTTGTCAAGGCAACAGGAAGATTTTTTTTTTTTTTTGTACGCTCAAATTGAATAGTAGTTACTTGAGATAAGATATTGAAGGAAACTGCAAACTTGTTATATTTTTTATTTTTTTCTCTTAATTAAACTTCATCCCCAAATATGTTTAGAGTACTTTAAGTTGGTTCCGTTTGTAAAAGATGTATTTCTTCCCTGTTTCGCATGGGATGGCACACAAGACAATGAAGTCTCTGGTACTTCTCTACTAACAGTTCTGGGGTCCCTCACCCCGGATTTAGCATTAACAAAGAGTAACATTTTCTTTATTATAAACTATGAGTACAAGGATGCAGGATGGCAACTTACTCTTAGTGATGATAACCAGAAGAAAGGAAGACTGAATGGCAAAAAGCGCTGGAATCAAGATTGTGTTATTATGGACCATGTGTGTTGGTTTAAGAATAAAGAAGAAAATTGAAGATTAGACCATGGAGAGGAAATCCTTGTAGTGCCCACCATTCCCTAACATACAGGGAAAGCAATCAAATATATGTGTGCATGTTTAAGAATCAAAAGATAACCAAAGGCTTTTAAAAAAATTGAAGTATAATTAATATACCATGTTATGCTAGTTTCAAGGGTACAATATAATGATTCAACAATTCTACACACAACTCGGCACTTACCGCTCTTAATCCCCTTTACCTACTTCACCCATCCCCCAACCCACCTCCCCTCTGGCAACCATCAGTTTGTTCTCTGTGTTCAAGAGCCTGTTTTCGATTTGCCTCTTTTTTTCTGTATTTGTTCACTGTTTTGTTTTCTTAATTCCACATATGAGTAAAGTCATGCTATTTGTTTCTCTGCCTGACTTATTTCACTTATCATCGTACTCTCTAGGTCCACCCATGTTGTTGCAAACGGCAAGATTTTGCTTTTTTATAGCTGAATAATATTCTAGTGTGTGTGTGTGTGTTTATGTATACACACATACCATATCTTCTTTTAAAAATGTTTAACAAAACTTTGGCTTAGAGGCAAACAAACAGAAAAACCAAAACCAAACCAAAAAAAAGCTTTTTAAATTTGATTATGCTATATTAAATCACTGTTACACATTTTGTAGTAATTCCAAGGGCAGTTACATGCACAGGTATATAAGAATTAAAGGTAGCAATTCTTGTGGCCACTTACTTCATGGATCCTCTGAACCCAGAAAATAAAGGGCTCTCTCAAAATGTTTCCTGTGGCTATACACTTCTTACAGAAATTTTCTTTTTGGACCATCTAAATCTAAATGATTCGTCTTACTTGCAGAATCCTGTGACATTTTGAGAATTACGTTAGTATTTGTCAGTCTTTATTGTGTCTCTTTGACCCATGTGTCAATCCCTCTGCCAATACCACATACTCTTGATCGGTGTATCTTTATAACACATCTTGCGGTTGGGTGGAGTGATTTCTCCCTCTTTAGTCTTCCTTAAAAATCTTTAGCTTCTCTCATTCCTTTGCCTTTCCATAAAATTTTTAGAAGAATCTTATCTCTATTTTCAAAATATCTTGCTGTGATGTCTGTAGGAACTGGATTAAACCTGTATATCTATTTGGAGACAACTGTCATCTCTGCTACATTGAATATCCCAATCTATGATCTCAGTATGTTTCCCTACTTAATCTTCTTTCATCAGGGTTTGTAGTTTTCAGTATACAAGTCTTATACATGCTTTGTTAGATTTACACCTAAGTAATTTTTTTTTTGAACAATGGTGAATTGTACTGTAAATTATGGTTTCCACACATGTATTTCTAGTTCACTGATGTATAGAAATACACTTAATTTTTGCATGTTGATCTTGTATCTTGAGAAGTCACTTATTAATAATCTAGGGATTTTATTTATGTAGGTATGTACTTACTTACTCAAGAGATAGCTTTACTTCTTCCTTTCCAACCTGTATGGCTTTTACTTCCTTTTATTGCCTTAGTATGCTGGCCAGGATTTTCAATGTTATGTTGAATAAGAGTGCTGAGAGTAGACATCCTTGCCTTATTTCTGATCTGAGGGGCAAGTGTTCAGTCTTCCATCATTGAATATAATGTTAACTGTAGGCCTTTTGTGATTGTTCTCATCAAATTGAAGAAGTTCTTAATTTTCTGATGTTTTTCTTTCTCACACACGTGTTGAATTTTTTGAAATGTTTTTCTAGAATTTTATGATCATGTGATATTTCTCCTTTACATTGGTTTTTGAATATGGAATCAGCCTTGATTTTCTATCTTCTTACCAATGTCCCTCATAAACATCAATAATTTTAAACAGACTTTTAGAAAATTAGATTAGTTTTCTATTGCTGCCATCACAAAATACCACAAACTTAGTGACTTAAAAAGGAAAAAATGGGGGTACCTGGGTGGCTCAGTGGGTTAAAGCCTCTGCCTTCGGCTCAGGTCATGATCCCAGGGTCCTGGGATCGAGCCCCGCATCGGGCTTTCTGCTCAGTGGGGAGCCTGCTTCCTCCTTTCTCTCTCTGCCTGCTTCTCTACATACTTGTGATCTCTGTCAAATAAATAAATAAAATCTTAAAAAAAAAAAAGGCAAAATGTATTCTCTTATAGGTGTTGATATGCAAAGTCAGTTTCACTAGGCTAAAGTCATGGTGTCAACAAAGCTGGGTTTTTGTTGTTGTTGTTGTTTTTTCCTGGAGGCTCTGTGGAGGAGAATCCATTTTCTTGCCTTTTCCTATATCCAGGGACTGCCTTACAGTCTTTGGCTCCTGGCCCCTTTTCTCTACACTGAGTGCTGTTGGGGTAGTATTGCCAAATTTCTCTGTCCCTCTGCATCTGTGGTAACATCGCTCTCTGTCTGACTGACTCCTCTTGCCTCCTTCTTGGAAGATATCAGGTCCCAAACAGAGAATCCAGGATAATCTTCCCACTCAAGATTCTTAGTTTAATCACATTTGCAAAGTCCTTTTTTGCCATAAAAGGTAACAAATTCACAGGTTTTAAGAGTTAGGAGGCAGACACCTTTGGAGGCCATGTTTCAGCCTCCCACGTGTTCTTTCTTTCTACTGTTCTTACTTGGTTTTGGCATCTGGGTAATACTGTGCAGTCACATTTTTAGCTTTGTAACAAAATTCTGCTGGGATGAGATGCTACATTTTAAATTTTATTTTTTCTTACGATCGTCTTCTTCTGAGTTGGGAATACTGCCATGAGTATTCATAATATTGGGTAATGTCAATAGGGCATTCCTTTAGCACAGGTCTAACGTCCTTGTATAATTAACGCAATGCTTTGCCATCTAGTTCAACAGCAAGATAGTCTGCACTTCACTGTGCCCTAAAAGTTATGACATTTGAAGGTCATTTTTCTCTTCTTATTTTGACATGACGGGCATGCACTGGTATTTTTTTAAGCACAGTAGAGTGGAATTTGTGATTTGTAGCTTGCCAAGAAGTAGTGCCAAGTGACCCCACCACCATATATGGTCTGGACCTCACACTCACCTGCACTGCTGTAGCTTGATAGCAGCCATAAACAATACATAAATAAATGAGCATCGCTGTGTTCCAATAAAACTTTATTGATGGACACTAAAATTTAAATTTCATATAACTTTCACATGCTACAAAATATATGCTTTTCTTTTAAACCATTTGATAATATAAAAATTATTCTTAGCTTGTGGGCCACACAAAAACAGGTGGCAGTCCAGATTTGGCTTCTGGGCCATAATTTGCCAACCACTGCTTCAACCTCAGGGGACCTATATTCTAAAGGGGGCTGGGGGGGGCAGAAATTAACAAGAAGATAAGTGAACAGGTAAAATAGATAATTTTCTGTGATAAAGGAAATTAAACAGTATGATGGCCAAGGAAGGTGTCTCTCGGGGAACAGGTAAGGTGATCCTAAGTGGTAAGAAAAGTCATGATGAGCCAGTCATGAGATAAGTTGAGAACAGAATATTCTAGAAAAAGAAGAGCAAGAATGAAGGCTGCATACAGGCAGAAGTTTGGTGAATTAGCAGAGCCTTTCCCAAAAAGGTCACATGGGGCAGGAACATAGTAAAGAGGTGAAATGGGGGTGAGAATATTTGGAAATCTAAAAAAGATGACATCATTGTTAAGAATTTAACTTTAAACTTAAGAAATTAACTTTAATTAGTTGACCACAGTAGGAGTTATGGTAGATCTAACTTTACACACTGAGCTTGTGGTCCCTTGCTAATTTCTAGGAGCACACCAAGTCTCGTGAATTTAAAAAAAGAAAGGGAGAAAAGGAAAAAATGTTTTTATTTTTGCCACATAGTTCTAGGAAAATACAGTATCTCCTATATCATCTGGTATATTGAGAACAGATATAACTGGACCACACAATTTACTTCATTAAATGCTCATCCTTAAGATAATGGTGTTCCCCATTTTATATTTGCTTACAATACAAATGTGCTCTTCACTGGCTGATTTAAGGCCTTTTATAGAGACATTATGTCAACTCTCTAGTTTCTTTATAAAACTTAAAATATTAAACCCTCAGTTTATCTTTTTTCTTCTTATATTCAGACCAATTTGTGTGTCCAAGCTTGTTCTAATTTCTTTGACTGCACTGGAAGGAAAATCATTTTTAAGTTTGCATTGATTTGTGGCAATATTTGTATTCAACAATCAAATGCTACACTATTTCCTTTTAAATGGCTATGTACTTAATTAGTTTCCCTTGTTCGGCAATTAATTAGTTTCAAGCCTTCTTATTTTGGTATCGAACCTGACTATTGATAGCTGGAGTAGATACTGTATCAGATGGTAATGCATGTTTTCTAGTCACATTGCAAAAAAAGTTTTCACTTCTGGAAAGAAGTTCTTCATTGTAGTATCATCTAATATCTTTCATAATTGTGAAATATGCTTCAACTAGTTTCTTTCTTTCATTTATTTTCTCCAGTACTGCTTCTAGTAAATAGGAGGCAAAAGGAAGCTGGAAGAGAAACACAGAAAAAAAGATGATCAAAACCCTATATTTTTTCCAGCTCAAAAAGACACAGTAAGTATCACTAAACCATTAGAACTCAGCTATCTACAACTCTGTACCCATAATGGTACCCTACTGGGTCTCTTTTCAGCTGATCTTACTGGATAGTGGGGGTAATTTTGTCTTTTATAATAAAAATGATAAAAGAGCAGAAGTAAAATGAAAAAAGATAAACGCCTTATTGAACAATTCATGGTTTACTGACCATGTTAATGATGTAATCTGCAATACAAGCAGCGAAGCCATTTGTCTTCAATCAGCTGATCAATAGCAGGTTACGGCCATCTCCAGGGCCCACAGAAGTCGTACAGTATGCTCATCAGTCATCAAAGAATGAGAGAGAACTATCAATACACTTGTCTGTGTGGGAGCCAAACACTTTGCGAGTCATAGGGTAAAATTTCAGAGGGAAAAAAATGGCAAAAGTATGCCCATTGATTAAGTTGTTATAGAAAAGTTTGTTTGGCATATCAAAGTGTAATACACATGTTGCAAACTGCTGAGTTTATAAAATGTAGAGTATATTTTTAAATTTCATAATTTATATAACTTTTCCGGTAAAGTTTCATTGTTCCCTCTGCTTCCCTGGGCTTCCTGGAGAACTCCAACTTGTATGATGCATGTGTGCACTGTAAGTGGGAGAAAATCTAAACTGTTCTCCAATTACTCACACAGCTCCGCCAACTTGCTTCCACCTCCTGTCCAGCTCTCTGGTCTCACAGAGAGGTTTCTGATAATTAAGAAGTTCATTACGTTACTTCTTGGAGTTGTCCTTTGGGTTAACTAAGGAAAGACTACTTTTGTTTCCCTGAATAAGTTAGTTGAGAATGCTTGTCACGCCCCGTCCCCTTTCCTAAGGGGAAGTGGCACCGGGGCCTTTTTTGTGCTAGGATGAGCACTGGCAGTGTTACCCATCAGCACCTGAGCAAAGACTGATGCTCCCAGTAGGGGTTGCCTAGCTGTGCTCAGCTAGGGTGATTATAATTAGTTGAACCAAACAGAATGGCTCTTTTCTGAATCTGAATTGGGGGAAAACAGAAAAGACTGGCCAGGGACAGTGAAACACCAGGCAAACCGATTATGTAGCCCAGGAAAGAAGCAGAGACCAAAGCCAGTCCATAGCATTGCCTCAGATCCCAAGTTTCTAAGATTCCAGTTTAACTTCTTTCTTATCTTTATAACAAACTACCTTCTCCTTAGGACAGCCTAAGTCTCTGCCAGGAGCTTCACACATTGTCTTCCTTGAAACTTACCACTGAAGAAAGCACAAGATACCAAAATATCACATTTCTTCAGTTCTGAAGATAGACTTGAACAGACGATACACACAATCACTTAAAAACAGCTTTTTCTGGGGAGAAAATCCCCTACCACATTAAATATATACATACTGTGTTGGCATTCCAATGTAAGAAAAACAAAAATGTGGGGAAAATGCATTTTAGAATCAAGGAAGAAGTCCGTTAGACTTCCTTCTGTAAGATAAAGATACTAAAAGCAAATCCTTACTTTGACAGTTTGCCCTTCTGGGATGCAGAAAAGGGTTATATTTGGCAAAACTGTCAGTCTTATAAATTAGATAATTTACATTCTCAGGGCATTAATATTAGATGTTAAAGAAATGCACATACATAAAACAAAAACAAAACTATCAGGCAACTTTCTTTTATGCTGGCCAAGGCTACCAGTACCATTCGCATTCCTACCAAAAAAGCAAACAAATGGGCGCCTGCGTGGCTCAGTCGGTTAAGCTTCCAACTCCTGATTTAGGCTCAAGTCATGATCTCAGGGTTGTGGGATGGAGGCCTATGTCTGCCTGTCCTTCTCCCTCTGCTCCTCCCTCAGCCCCTGGCTCACATACTTGTTCTCTCTCTCTCTCTCTCTCTCTCAAACAAATAAATAAAACCTTTAAGACAAATAGGAATTAAAAAAGAAGAAAAAAAAGCAGACAAACAAGATAAGAATAACCTCTCTTTTCTTCCTGATAGAAACAAAAAAGTTCATTTCCTAAAGCTGGTCAGAGAAAAAAAGAGTTCTCTGACCAAAAACTTTGGGAAACAAACCAAACTTTAAAAATGTCCTTCATTTCAGGATTTCTTAGCGGCTTTAAAATACTAACAGGCACTGTGTGTCTGCAATATCCTATTTCTGGATTCATTCGCCCATGCTTTTCTCATGGTCTATTTATCATGTGGAACCAGCAGTCCATGGAACCCACTTTGGGAAACACGGCGCTTCTGTAATTGCCTATGTGATGACGTCACCTGGTACTTTCACCAGACCGACATTTATCATTTGCATATCACTTTTTCAAGTTAAAACCTAAACCTTATTATCTTGTGATCTGAACAGTTTTCAACATGTCATGCACTCAGAAATTTCACTTCTTTTGGAAAAAAAATCTTATCTCCAAGAATTTGTCTTCCAGGAAGCCTCCAACCTGGAACAAGAGGTCCATTTACTAATTTACTACTGACAACTCACTTTCTTCTCTTCCTCTGGCTCCCAATAAAATGTAAAGCCCCACAGTTAAACACAATTGTTTGTCAATCCTGTTTGGCTGGATTGTTAGCTTTTTTAAGCTTCGTATGGAAGATAACACATAGGGATTTCAAAAAGCAATCAATCTTTTAATCATGACACACGCTATGTTCATGTCTATCTGCCCTGCAAATAGGTCAGAAGGATGTTACTATCTCTCTATATACGATAAAATGAAAGTTCATATATCTTACATGTTGGCTGGAGATATTTATTTTAATTCAGCGGTTCTATTTCCTTTTTTATAAACCAATTCTGAAATTCTGCCTCTAAACACAGTGCTCACTGTACATGCTTTTTATGACTTGTCATTTACTGGGAACTATAAGGCTGGCTCTCAACAAGATCTTTCAGAAGTTTTGTTTTTGTTTTTTAATATATAGGGATCAACTGTAATTTTACAAAATATAAAATTAATGTAATTTTGTATTAAGCTCATTAATAACTGAAACAAACTGAGAGGAAGTCTAAGGCAAAGTCAGAATTACAAAACACTTCAAATGAACATAATAACTGAAAGTAACAGTTAATAAAAAAATTATAAGCACATGTCCCTTCTACTTTATAAATTGTTCCTTACTCATGGAGTAGACTCAATACATATTCAAATAATGAGTGTACTAGTGGTCTTGGGTTTACAAATAGCCTCTCTTGACAAGTCCGCACTATTTATCTATTGGCAAACTTCTTCCATAGACTGTACAGATAAAAACTTCTCCTTAGTCTAGGATGAATTAATGAAAATTCTTGTTTTCTGAGAGTGACAAAGAATGGCATTCTGAATTCACTGGCTATTTTAGTCAACTGAGAGTACTTACTTTTATCACTTACAGATTATTATTAATTCTTAAATCTTATAAATTACGGTTAACCTGAAGACTCATGGAACATATTTAATCCACTGTGATTCAAGAGAGTTCTGCAAAATCTTACAGTACCAAACGAACATCAGTTCTCAACATACAGCTATAGATTGGGTATAGTTAAGACTGTCCTTAAATATGAGATGCCTTGGAAAGTGCTTTAAAGGGGCGTCAATCCTTAGGTGTCTGCCTTTGGCTCAGGTCATGAGCCCAGGGTCAGGGGATCGAGGCCAGCGGTGGGCTCCCTGCTCAGCAGGAAATCTGCTTCTCCCTCTCTCACTCCCCCTGCTTGTATTTTTCTTCTCTCACCATCTCTCTGTCTCTGTCAGATAGATAAATAAAATCATAAAAAAAAAATTCACATAGCATGTTTGTTTGCCCTATTTTTTTTTGTTTGTTTTTTAATTGCAAAACAGGGAAGACCAGGAGACCTGAATTTTCTGCTACTTTGAGTCTAGATTCAGTGCTAGTTTATTTCCCACAGGGAGTTCAGCATCAATTGAAATCTCTGGATATGCATTCTGGAAGGAACTCCCTCAGATACAGAAAGAACACTGATAGGAGTTTGGAGTTGGACTGATGTGGTGAGCTGATTGGCCAACACAAACTTTCTCACTTAGCCCATCACATGTATCTGAAACAACAAACCCAATAATCATGCTGCCTAGGGTTGGCCTATGTCAGGGACTATCAAGTCCAGAAAGCCTGCATGAGCTCTTTCTCTTGCAAAACAAAGGAGAAGTGATACTCCTGGGGTATGTCAATGCAGGATTCCACCAGCTTGAACTCTTGGACAGAATGGCACAAATAGTGAAGAGCTGATACTATGTGAGATTTCTTCATCTGGAAATTTTTTTTTTTAAAGATTTTATTTATTTATTTGACAGGCAGAGATCACAAGTAGGCAGAGATCACAAGTAGGCAGAGATCACAAGTAGCAGAGATCACAAGTAGGCAGAGAGGCAGGAGAAAGCAGGCTCCCCGCTGAGCAGAGAGCCTGATGCAGGGCTTGATCCCAGGACCCCGGGATCATGACCTGAGCCTAAGGCAGAGGCTTTAACCCACTGAGCCACCCAGGCGCCCCCTTCATCTGGAAATTTAATGAGGACCTTGGAACAACAACTGAGTTTTGCTTGGTGCAGTGTCATCCTAAACCAGGGTCTTCCTAGTCACTTGGCTGTCCCACTCATGAAAGGTGATTTCTCTTCTGGAGAGATTTCCCCAGATTTCACACAGACTTCCAGCTCATCTTACGTAAACACCTACAGATGTTTGCCTTTAGGACCTGGTATGTTGCTGACACAATCTCAAATTTATCCCTCACACTTAACGAATTGCGGTTTCATTTAGAGGTGTTTCTGTATAAAGGTTGAGATATGAGTGATGGTTACAGATGTTTGAGAGTGACGCTGGAAAAATAACAAAGCCTGAAGTCTGACTATAAAACACAGAGATCACAGAGATAACTTAAAGCATGAGCACTTGTTGGAATGTGCTCCTAACAATAAAAAAAAAGGAAAATTTCTGTGTAACAAGAAAAAAAAATGAAATAAGGATAACTTTTTAAATCTAAGGGGCAAATGAGCATTTTCACCATTTTCATTCTTGTTTTGGGTTTGAAAACTATTACCAAGAAGATATCATTTTTAAAACACAAGCTGACTTTAATCTAACTTGACTCATATTGAAAATAAAGATGTTAAATTTTATGTCATATATCTGCTTTTACTGGAAACATGAAAAAAGATTTAACATTGTTAAAAAAAATAAAAATCCCAGGAAGGCTTTGAATGGAAAAATTTGAACTCTGGCTATTTCAGCTAGATGTGAGGAATCTGTGTGGGTGGCTGATTTGTGTGGGTTTCTGTGTGTGAGCAAGGGTGAGTGGGTTAAGTATGTGCATGTGTCCGCATGTGTTCGAACTGCAACAGAGTAGATGTGTTCAGAGTTCTAAGGAGAAACTTTCAGTTAACCTTCAGGCCAGAAGGTACTCTATTTACAAGAGCCAGGGACATTGATAAAACCCTTCTCAATGCCATAGTGCAAGAATTCTGTCGAAGGTAAGCATATTTTGCAGAGAGGCACTGGGGAAAGAGCCGTTTTTAATTTCAGCATTTGCAAGATCCGAAGCAACTAAGAGGAACAGGGATATTTAAAGCTAAAGAAAAACCACTGATTAAATTCCATATTTTAAATTCTCAACAGCTGAAGGCAGAAGGAATATTTGATATGGCCCCAATGCAAGAAAATGATCTCCAAAAAGTGGACTAAAATGGACTGAAGGAAATCCAAAAAAGCATTAGCAGTAACAAAGAACAGGGCAACAACAAAAGGAAATCAAGACACATTTTCCAGCCATTTCCCGCTCAAGGTTTTTATACAAATCCTAGTAAAGAACCATATTGTGTTTGTAAGTGTATATTACTTGTTTTGTACAAGGATACATATTTTAATATATATACATATAATTCTGTTCAAGTTAACTGTTTAATAAATTTCAGAGTTGATACAAATTAACTCTTTGTTTATTGTCTTCCACCCCCAGAAATGTAAGCTCCATGAAGGCAGTGATTTCTGTCTCCTTGGTTCACTTCTTATCTCCACTGATTCCCTCCAATGCCTTTTAAAGTCCCAATTCAAAGGACTGCTTCAGGTATTTTAAGGCCTGAAAATAAAGCTAAGTGACCTCTATGACAATTTAATTCTGAGGATCAGAATGGGCAGAACAAATAAACAGTTGTCTTTTAGAGGGCAGAGTATAAACCCCTCCTGGTCTGGATACATGAGAAGGTAAGATTGACCAGAGTATTATAGGGGGACATCTCCTTCTGTGCCAACTGAAAGGAGCAAATTAAATAAGAAACAAAATAATTTATCTCATTTATTCATAAGTATGGCCAATAGACAGAAATTCAAATTCAAAGGCATTTAAGGCAATCTCTGCTAATTAATGGTGGAGGACATGGCACATGTGATATAAGAAATTTACTGAATTTTTTACTGAATCTTTTTTTCCCTCTTTTCAGTATTAAGGAGAGCATTTTTTAAATGGAGAAACAGTTCACAAAATGCAAAACTCCGAAAGTATGTAATTCACTGGTTTTTAGTATATTCACAAGGTTGTGCGACCATCATTCCAGAACATTTTCATCACTCTCAAAAGAAACCTTGTACCCATTAGCAGCCTCTCCCATCTCCCCACCCCCACCCCCGCCATCCCCTGGCAACCACTCTTCTACTTCCTGTCTTTATAGATCTGCCCATTCTGGACATTTCATATGAATGCAATCATAGACAAATATGGCCTTTTGTCTATGGCTACTTTCACTTAGTGTAAAAGTTACAAGGTTCTTCCATGTTGTAGCATGTATCAGTCCTTCATTCCATTTTATGGCTGAATAATAAACAGTCCATGTATGCACATGTCACATTTTGTTAATCTGCTCATCAGCTGACATACCTTTGGGTTGCCTCCACTTCTTTTGAGGTATTAAGGGTAATGCCTTTGTGAACGTAGGAGTTCAATGTAGGAGTTTTTGTATGGACATGTGTTTTCATTTATTGTGGGCACTTACCCAGTGGATGAAACTTTGGGGACAGATAATCTCCCTCCTCAACTTTTCAAAGAACTGACAGACTGTTTCCCAGGAGTGGCATCATTTTACATTCCCAGCAGGGTTCTAATCCCTCCACATCCTCACCAACCCTTGGTATTGTCTGTCTCTTTTGTTATAGCCTTCCTACTACTAGGTGTGAAGCAGTAACTCATTTTGGGTTTTGGTTTGCATTTCCCTCATGGTTAATAATGTTGCACATCTTTTCACGTGCTCATTAGTTATTTGTTTATCTTCTTACAGAAATGTCTATTCAAATCCGTTTTTTTTTGCTTTTCGTTGCTGAGTTGTAAGAGTTTGAAAAGTGTTCATAAATGGTTAAATTTCTCTAAAAAGAGCTGGATAGAAGGCTAGGCTGAATTAACAAAAGCTCGTGAGTCCTTGAATATTGTTAATGGGAGTCATCTACTAAATTTTCTATGGCTTCAGTACTGACATCTCCTCCCTACCAAATTTGATCTATGTCTTTGGGTTTCTTAAACTCTTAAAGGTATCATCATCTGTCTCTTTATGTAGGGTATTAAACTCACCCATCTATGGCTTCTGCTTTCTGACTTCACCTCATCTCATTACTGCTATTGATTCAATCAGTGTAATGTGGATCACATCTACCTCATTCTTTCTTTTTATGGCGAGGGCACATGCAGACCCTCATTGCCCTTTGCCTCAACTATGTTCCTGCTCCCAGTATCTCTCCCTCCAGATCTGCCATGGGCTGATCTCAGGCTTCTGTTCCAAAGCACAACTCTGATCATATCCCCTTCCTGCTCAAAAGCTTTCATAGTTTGGTCCCAGCCTATTTTTCCTATGTCTGTTTCTCCTCCTACTCCCTAAACTAAAAAAAAAAAAAACAATTTTGAAGGGCTCTGCCATACTATTATAATCATTAACTTGTTTGTCTCTGCCATAAAGTATACATTTTTTAAAAATGTACCATGTAAAAAGAGGAAGTACTCCAAGTAAAAATATTCAAAGAAATTAAGTGGCAGCTGTGCCATAAAAAATGATAGCAGATACTAGAAAGTTTTTTTTAAGTGCAATTTTTATAGTTAGCTATCCAGGGGATGTAGGTTGGGTGCAGATAAAGATTAAATATATAAAGTTACCAATAGTATCAGGACCACTTGAAGGAATGAGGACATATACTTGCATTCTGTATGAAATATAGAAAAGGGTTAAGGTTTTAGACCTTTCGGTTCTCAGGGAATCTGGCTAACACAGCAGTAGGTATTACCCTCTTACCCCGGAGTCCTAAGCTGCCACACGGCAGAACAGCTTTTTATTCTGTGTAAATACTTTATAAATACAAATTTTAATCCAATGATTGCTGAGAAAAATTACTTTGCAAGAAAATAATTTTGTGGCCCAATCCTTAAACCAAAGCTAAAACCGCAGGGCCAGATAGACTCCTAAGATCTGTGAATTCCCTTACATACAGCACCCAACACAGAGGGAAGACGTAAAAGAGAGGTTTTCTGACAATTTTATCCTCAAAATATTTTAATAACCAAGTATCAATATTGAATTAACTCGTTTTTGAAGGAAATGTGCTCTACTATTCCACGGCCTAACTATCCTGTAACCCAGATACACAGAACTGTATGTCTTACTCAATGGACGCAGGAGGGAACACACACCCTTCTGGCCACGTGATCCTGACAGCATCACCTAGCCTCTCACAAAATTGGTGCACAAAGAAAACCTTCTCTACAATTCAGGACAAATATAATTGCTGGAACCGAGAGAGAAGAAAAGTAGGCTAAAAAAAAAGAGAGAGAGATGTTTTCTATCTTCTAGATTTTTCTCTTGGGTGTAATTATGAAGTGACATCGAAGTGCAGCCAATGAAGTCCCTATTTTTTTCACAAAATTCAAAGACATCAGCAAAACCACCTATGTCAGTAATAAAAATAAAAAGTCTTTGACTTTTTAAATGTTTTCATACTGTCACAGTGGAATAAAATTAGCTTGAAAAATGATCTAAAGGCACACGACGCAGTTCATTATGTAGAACAGCAACAGCAGAGCTTTCCCAGTGTTCATAAAGGCCGCTCCATTAAATTTACCTCCAGTCAATAATTAGGAGTCCACAAATAAACCCGGGCAATTAAATCAATACTGCCAAGCAATTATATTCCCAAGTCCAGGCTCAGTGGCACAAAAAGGCACTACATCAAACTGCAGTATGAAGTGATCTGATGCCATTTTCAGCAGGATTTTTTTTTTTTTTTGCACTAACTAAAGAAAGCAGGCACACACCCAGATAACGCAGAATGTGTGCATGCATGTCTGCACAGGTGCATCAGACAAAATCAGCGCTGGGGTCAAGAACACTTTCATAGAATTTAATAAAGATGTACACCTGTGGACGTATTATTTTTATGGTTGTAACTGATGACAGAAGTTCCAGATTAGAGGGTCATGCTTATAAGCTGAACATTAAAAAAAATTCATTCATAAGTTTATTTTTATCATTTTCTAGCTTAAAAATATAACCCGACACAATCATTACTAAATTCCTTTGATGTGCTCAACATTGGGCTGGGCGTGGGGTGTGCAACATAATTAAGAAATAGCCTTTCTTCTCAAAAGTAAGTTGTCACCACATAAGACTCTGTCCAGTCCCCACACATCTGCGCTTGAATAACTGTACACCAAAGACTGCCGATCACCTTCTATTACTACTGAAGCGATTCCAGATGTTTCAAAACTATATAAGACTGATACTAAGAATATCAGTAGTTCAGATGGGATTTGACTTATCCTTGATTTTTCCAAAAGGACAGATACTGTTCTTTCTTAATGTAAATGTAAAATAACGGCATTTAAATCTGTCTTTATTTTTAATCTTGACATAAACATTTACGAGGACTTTCCAAAACTTACGGGACAGTCAAGGTTTTTTTTTTTTTCTTGGCTCTTTTTTTGAAAAACACGTTTTAGCTCTTTTAATTCTTGGTTCTTTTCAAAAAGACACAATTAGGCTGAGCAATAAGAACTGTAAATGAAAGAGTTTTCGAATACATTACATGCTGTCGGTGATGTCAACACAAAAGCTGGCTACGACTAGAAAGGCTGGGCTCTCACCTGCCAATAAACTGCCCTTGATCACTTACAAGAGGGGCACATCCCAGCAGACTCTATGTGTATTAAAAAAATACTTGAAAGGAAAGAAAAAGTATCACACAGGTCACAGCAGCAGTCTCAATGGACCCCGCAGGGATTTCAGCTCGTCTTGGCCTTGTCATCCTCTATGCAGCTTTCCACTCGGCCCAGAAAATGTCGATAGGAAAATGTTTGAGGGGCCTCTGGTGGAAATTTTTTCATTCTTTCTGCATTGACAGGATGCCAAATCAATATTTACTTCCCACTAACAAGCTGCTCGAGGTCTCAGTAGAAAATATTGTAGAGAATGCGGGAAGACACAGTAATAAACAGCTGTCTGGCTGTGAGGAAAACATGAATTGACTGGAAACAGGTCCATAGTAAAAGGTCACCGAAACCCATGAACTCCTCAGGTGTCCATATCAACCACCAACTTTAAAGACACATAATAAAGAATCTCTTCTCCTAAGAGGGCTGAGAGAATAGATCCTTTTCAGTGTAGCAGGCCTACAGGTTGACTCAATAATTTAATTAATGCATTTGCTAAGACCTGTGTTGGTTCTTCCCAAGGCATTTGTTTCATTTGTTAAGTCCAAAAGTACAAATAGAGGGTTAACTTTCCTGTCTACCTATTGGAATACTTCTTTACCTAACAGAAGTAAATGATGTGGCAAGTGTTTACAAAAAGTTAGACATCGAGTAAAAGTGTAAGGCTTGGAATATTTTTTTTTAAAGAAGTTTTTGGAGATGAAGCAGAAAAATAAAATACCTGTCCTTCAAGAAGTTTCTGAATGTACAACAGCCATTCTCGGTCATTCTCAGCATCTAACCTTGTCCTTTCTAGGTCCTAAAGGAAGAAAATCAAAAGACCCATGTTAATTCCATTTACATGAACTTGATCACACTGTTAGATACTGAATAAATTTAAAGAGATACTGTAGAATAGGGTTTCGTAAAGACCAGCCTGTCCTTCCAAAGTAGGGAATACACAAATCTGTCCTCTTAATATTTAATTTATAAATACTGACATGTAGAAGATAAAGCTGTATTTCTGTATTTCACAATACTATTCAGGAATATTTTATTTCTGTCTTCACAGTGGAGCTCAATGTAGGGACAGAGGTGGCAGTGAAAGCGATTAAAATAAAGTGAAAAATAAGACAAAGCTGTATGAAAGAATCATTTACAAGTGACTCTTGTAAGATTACATAAACCTTATATTAATTAAGAAATCTGACCTCTCAATAGATAATTAAGGAATAACTATTACAACTGCAAACAAAATAGGACATGGCATGGCTCCGGTGTTTTTAAATGCTTATTTATTGTAAACATCCAATAGTTAACTGATAGGTAAGGGACATTTCTACTTCAAGTGTTATAAGCCCCTAAGTATTTTCAACCCACCAATGATGAAGGTAAAGTATTCATATGTATTTGTAAGTGCAGTAGATTATTCAGTTAAAATCATGATTCAGCTTACAAAAGGTGGACTTTTCAAAAAAGGACAGGTTTAGGAAATGAACATTTGCTGAAATTTACTGGAGGCCAGGTATCTGGGGAGGCACTTTGCATAGGTTATCACAGTTTTTATACTAATTCACTAGAGTTCAATGTGGTTTAAAGAATGTAAGGTGGTTTGGGCTCTGCTTGGACAAGTCCAGTCAACTCTCTAGACCTCTGAAAAGATGCAGGGATCTTATTAAGCTCTGATCTACAATTAAATTTAGTAAATGTATCAAGGTACACGGATCCTTCTCAGAACTCTGTAATTTCTACTGGTGTCCTTTCTCTTCCAGGAGAATGTCCACTGAAGGCTGTGCGCTATGCGTTTCACAGTGCTGTATGTTCCAACTCTAGAATGTATCTACCCAGAGGCTGAGGTGCCCTTTCTTCACAGAAATGTGCCAGCTACTCTTTCGTACTATGAAGAGAGATCTTCTAATTCATATACCCAAAATTGACAACGTTTTTCTATTCAGAGAGAGAGTGCTTTTTGCTAATCTGGAAGCCCAGAGAAGGCATCTTTTGAGACCACACAAAGTTGATGGGCCTGTCTTTCAGAATATGTGTCTGTATCTGTGCCCACACATGTGTACACAAACCCACACAGATACACACATGAGGGATTTGGGTCATCTACTTGTTTTAAAACTCTTAGGGAACAGTGAGGACTCAATCTTAATTTTTTGTAGGGACTCTCACTATCAATCAAGATGTTTTAATTTAATGTCTATAGCAAGATATAGTTAACATCCTTGCCAGAGATACAGTCGTTTCATGTGTCTTAAATCTGATACTATATTTGATAATGCTCTTGTACTTCAGAATTCAGAATTCACAAAGTGAATTCAAAGTGTAGAAAGTCACAGGCATTGGCTCGGGTGCCAAAAATAGGAAACGAAGAGTTCACTATCCTATTCACCCACAGGATGAAAATCATCTCTGCAGGATTCCTTTGACCTCTTTTCTAAGAATTCTTGGCAGTTTTAAAACCTTGGCAAATCGTAGATCTGCTCTACTCCAGAAGTTTTTTCTGTTTTCATTATTTTCTTTAGAAGTTTTTTGAGCAGCTGATGGGGGGCTGGAGGATGTTCTCATACAAACATTTAAATCTATCATTTTGGGGCGCCTGGGTGGCTCAGTGGTTTGGGCTGCTGCCTTCGGCTTGGGTCATGATCTCAGGGTCCTGGGATCGAGCCCCGCATCGGGCTCCCTGCTCCGCAGGAAGCCTGCTTCCCTCTCTCTCTCTCTCTCTCTCTCTGCCTGCCTCTCTGCCTACTTGTGATCTCTGTCTGTCAAATAAATAAATAAAATCTTTAAAAATAAATAAATAAATCTATCATTTTACTTATTCATAGTGCCATCATCTCTTTATTGTTTCCAAACAACCAAATCTAATATTCATGTGTCAAAGTCCAGAGACTTATTAGGAGAAAAGGAGTGAGTATCGCCTTCAGGTTTCACAGAAGACTGGACACAGGATAAGGTTCTGCTGTCTAAGAGGTCATGACTATGTGTAAAATGCAGTGGCCTCCCCAGGAGAACAGAACTGTCACTGATGACCCAGATCGACATGCACATAAATTCACGCAGACAGGAGTACTTCACCCAACTTAAATCCATAAATGTATTTTTTTCTTTAACTTGATCAGCAATAATTTTGAATTTAGCTAGGAAAGTCAATATATGTACTACTTTTGCTCGTACAGGAAGAAAAGTCTTCAAATCCATTCAAATTGGCTTAATTAAAAATACTAGCTTACAAGATGTTTGATTAACTAAATTTAAAAAATAGAAGAGACAGGAAATGACTTGAATAACTGATCTGCATAACCAACATGCTGTTCTAAAGGTTTTATGTACTGGCTTATTTCTGTATAATACAGTGAATTTTCTCTAAATGTTTTCTGAGTTGGTCAACAGCCACAATTTAACTTTCACAGGCATTTTACTATGCTGACCTTCATTAATATTATCTTGAAGACGAAACTCTAAGAATTATAAAGCAAATAAAAGTGTTTAAATTTGATGTGTTAAAAATATTTAAATGATGTTACCATTTCATCTTCTGTATCCATTATTTCCTCTAGATCTGACCGTGAAATGTTCAGGATCGAAGCTGCCAAGGTCTGGGCTTTATGGGTTGAGGTTTTGCGAGCATCCCTGTTTTTTCGCATTTTTTGAAAGTCTCTAATTTGTTGCCTTATCTCATGGACATCACTTTGTAACTCTTTGACCAAAGCCTGCAACGCATTGGAAAGAATGTGGGCTCATATGGAAGTCATAAATGAAGATAAAGCAGTCACAATACAAAAATGCAAAGATATAGCAAGTCATGGCTTATTAGGATTACTTGGATTTTATTTATTTTGGAACAGAGTAGATTGCTCTTTATTTATTGTCTGTGTGTAATAAAAGTTCTCTTAAATGCGTACTTAACTAACCTGCTGGATTAACCAAACTCTCCAATCCTTTCAGATTTACCAACTGATCCCCTGCTTGGTGAATGCTTGAAGCAGGCAGGCTACTTTCCATCGCGCTAGAGCACAACCACTCCAGCCCACTGAGCTGATGCCAACTGTCATTCCTGTTTATTCTTAAATGTGTGTATATTCATGTAAAGGTTATTTACATGATTAATTTACTTCGTAAATAAGCTGAGGAAATACGGCTGCAGAGAGAGAGTTGTTTCTATTTTATTAAGACTGGATCAGAAAGGACCTCCCCCCCGCCCCCCCAGAAAGGACTTTGCAAGGACTTGATAAAGACAAGTTGGGTAAATGTGTAATTAAATTATGTGTGGGCAAGACAACAATGAAGATTAAAAAAATTAAAAACCTAGGCCTGCTTCACAAAGGCCTTTAAGACATGAATCAGTGCTGGTCCATATCATGCCAACACATGCATAAGGAAATGACATCCCTTACTCTGGGTGGACAAAGCTCTGGACCTCAATGCCTGGCTTTGTGATCAGAGAACAGGTTAGCTAAATGTTTAGGTTATTTTTTGGTCTTTTGCCAGCTCAAGCAATGTTGCAATAAATAACAGTAAGTCAAGTATACATTTTACATCTCTAGGATATATCTCTAGAAGTGAAATTGCTGGACGAAAGGATTTGTCTAACTCTAATTTTGAAAGCTGTTACTTAATCTTTTCCCTCTCCAAGATGGTCCAAGATACACCTCCACAAAGATAATACGAAAGAACCTGTATCTCCACACCATTAACAGAACACCAATCTAGGATTTCACTAGTTTGTTTTCCCACTGTATTTTTAAATTTCATTTCTCTGATTTTAAAAAAAAAAGGTTGAACATCAGCCTTAAGAGATAATTACATTTCTCTGGTCATTTTTTTCTGTTGTCCTTAGCAATTTATCGGAGTTGTTCACATATTTGGATATTATATTTGTCTACTGTGCCTATCCAAATTTTTTCATACTTTGAATTTTCTTTCCACAGTAATTAGTGTTTCATGCCAAGGAAAAAAAATTTTTTTAAAAAGACTGCATTTATTATTTATTTGTCAGAGACAGAGAGAGCACACAAGCAAGGGGAACGGCAGGCAGAGCGAAAAGCAGTTTCCCTGCCGAGCAAGGAACCTGATAAGGGACTCAATCCCAGGACTGTGGGAGAATGTCCTAAGTGGAAGGCAGACGCTTAACCAACTGAGGCATCCTGGAAAAAATATTTCTTATGCTTTTAATATCCAATGATGATTTTCCTTTCTTTCTCACTTTTGAATTTTGTGTGATACTTCAAAAAGCATTCTCCACAAAGAGATACATATATAAATGCATTTTCTCACCATAATTTTTTTCTGTTACTTGTAAGAATTTATTTTTCATTTGTATATGTTTTTTACCCATTTGTCATCATTTAGAAATTATTACATAAAATCAGTCATCCTACAACCATTTATTAAAAAGTTCAACTAGGGTGAGTGGGTGGTACAGTCAGATAATTGTCTGACTCTTGGCTTCAGCTCAGGTCATGCCTTTATCATTGTGATATCAAGCCCTGCATGGGGCTCCAGACCCAGCACACAGTCTGCTTAAGACTCTCCCTCCCTGGGGTACGTGGGTGGCTCAGTGCGTTAAGCCTCTGCCTTTGACTCAGGTCATGATCTCAGGTTTCTGGGATCAAGTCCTGCATCGGGCTCTCTGCTCAGCAGGGAGCCTGCTTCCTCCTCTCTCTGCCTGCCTCTATGCCTACTTTTGATCTCTGTCAAATAAATAAATAAATTAAAAAAAAAAAAAAAAGACTCCCTCTCTGTCTCTTTCTGTCCCTCCTGGCCCCACTCTGTCTCTCCTTTCTCCCACTGGTCTCATATGTGTTTAGGTCAGGGTCTGGACTTTCTCTTTTGTCCCATCTCTCTTTTATTAATGAAGCTTTATAACTTATTTAAACTAGTAAGGCTTTATAATAAATGTTAACATCTGGCAGGGCTAGGAATCCCTCTTACTACCCTTCTTTTTCAGGTTTTTCTTGGTAATTTTTGCTTGTTTGGTTTCCATATGAACCTCCATGTGAACCTTGTCTAGTTTCCCTCCCTCTACAAAACAAATCCCTGTAAAAAACAAAATTTTATTTCAATCATGTTTAGTGATTGAAATAGTGCACACATTTTAAGGGTTTAGCTTAATGAGCTTTGACAATGTATAAAGCCATCACCCTGCTCAAGATACACAAATTCTTCATACTCTAGAGTTTTCTCTGATGCCTCTTCCTAGGCAATTCCTTCCACACCCAAACTATAATTGTTGACACATACACATTTATATGAGACCAGCAATATATGTATTTCATGAGATATTTATTTTATTTTACTTCCCTGCTTTGCCTGTTATCTTGCTTCCATCTGCTCCTATGTCTCAGCATCTTTTTCCTAAATTCTTACATTTAATTCCACGTTAAACATGGGCTTTTTAGAGGAAATTATTTCATTAATATTTCAAATTTATACTCAAAATTTTCAGCTGCTTTGTGGCAACTTATCTGTGGTGAGACTTATTTTCCTGCCACTTACTTTTTCTGTCTTTCTCCATTCTTACTCTACTACATTTGCATAGATACTGTGTTGTGGACTCAGTTTTGAAGGAGAAGATTTTTCCCTACATCATTTAATTATAGAAAGTTACACAGAAGAAAGTCCTGTGGTATGTTCCAGGCTAGTGAAATTTTACATACTACTTCAATTTTATTTATTTTTTTTTTTGATGAATTCCATTTGCCGGGTAATTTGTTATGATTTGCTTGCCTTTTGTTTTGTTTTGTTTCACAATGTAAGGAATCTCTTTTCTTGGATGCTCTGAGACAAGCGGGCTCCTTCAGATATTCCTTGTCTTTGTTATTTTTCATTAAGCCTTCTTTCCTTATGGAAGCAAACCAGTTCTAGGATGGCTATCAAAAACCACTGTCGACCTGTTCCACTGTTGCAAATAGGGGATATTGGATTTGTACCTCATGTGAACTTCCATCTTTTAAGAGGTCTTGATCTTTCAGAGGTCTGGAGGACCTAAGACTTCTTTACATGGTGTCTTATTTCTGTGTCCTTTGCCTTACCTCTTTTTCAGTTCTTCCATGTATTCTGAAATACAGAGTTTCAGTTCTGATCTACATTGACTGTCAAAAGGAGCTGATTTTTTGTTTCTCAATCTTGTCTGCTGCATGATTCCAAGGGACAGAGGTGGGGTAATCATGAGTTTACCCCTCAAAAATCAAGAGAGAATTTTCCAAAATGCATTTTCCCCTAATATTTCCAGTTCTTGACTATTATGAGAAAAATTGCTATAAATTTTGCTGTACATATTTGTCTGTATGTTTGTACACATATGTTTTCATTTCTCTTGGGTAAATACATAGAAGTAGAAGTGCTGAGTCATATGGCAGGTGAATGTTTTATTTATTAGAACTTTTAGAGCTTTCCACCAAATCTTGCACCACCAACAGTAGATGAAAATTCTCCATTCTCCACATTCATTCCAACATCTGGTACTGAATTTATTTAAAGAATTTGTTTAATACTATTGTAAGTTGAAAATTTTCTTTCTCATTTCCTGTTTATTGCTAATACATAAAAATCATTTGATTTTTGTACTTTGACCTTATATTGCATGAAATGGTTAAACTCTCTTGTTAATATTACTAGGTGCTTTATAAATCTTTAGGATTATCTACATTAAGAATCATGTCTCACCTGAGAAATGCAAATCAAAACCACAGATTAGTTACTTACAAAAATTAGTTACTTACAAAGCTAGTATGAATGTTACAAAACAAAAGTAGAAAAAACAGCTATTATTTCAAAAATTAGTTAAGGGATACAAAGATAAAAAGATGTAAAATGTGGCATCAAAAACAAAACATGGGGGCGCCTGGGTGGCTCAGTGGGTTAAAGCCTCTGCCTTCGGCTCAGGTCGTGATCCCAGGGTCGTGGGATTGAGCCCTGCATTGGGCTCTCTGCTTGGTGGGGAGCCTGCTTCCCGGTCTCTCTCTGCCTGCCTCTCTGCCTACTTGTGATTTCTGTCAAATAAATACATAAAATCTTTAAAACAAACAAACAAACAAACAAACACATGGACTGAGAATAAAAATGTTACACTTTATAATGGGATCAAACATAAGTTGTTACCAAAATAAAACAGACTGTGATAGATATAAACTCTTATATGTAAGACTCATGTAAGTAAGCACAAGAAAAAACAGCTATAGTAAATACACAAAAGATAAATACAAAAGAGTGTAAGTATGCCTTATATATGAAGAAAGTCATGAAACCACAAAGAAAGTAAGCAAGAAAGGAACTACAAAACCCGCTAGAAAACAATTAACAAAATAGCAATAACCACATACCTATCAATAATTACTTTAAATGTAAGTAGACTAAATTCTCCAATCAAAAGACTATTTTGACTAAATGGAAAAAACCACCCTCATCATATCTCCTCCAAGAGACAAACTTTAGATGTAAGAAAATGGAAAAAGATATTCTATGCAAATGGAAACCAAAAGAGAGCTGGAGTAGCTACATTTACATCAGATAAAACAGACTTTAAACAAAGACTGCAGTAAAAGATGAAGAAGCGTGTTACATAATGATAAAGGTTTGATAAAGGTTAATCTAACAAGAGGACATAATTTTTAAATATTTATGCACCCAACCTCAAATCATCTAAATATATAAGACAAATATTAATCGACCTAAAGGAAGAAATAGACAGTAACATAATAAAAGTAAGGGACTTTAACACCACTTATATCAATGGATAGGTTATCCATATTGAAAATCAATAAGGACACATTAGCCTTAAATGACATACTACCAAATGTATTTAACAAATATTTGCAAAACATCCCATCCAAAAAGCAACAGAATACACATTCTTCTCAAGTGCACATGGAAGATTTTCTAAGATACATCATGTCAGACCACAAAACAAAACTTAATAAATTTAAGAGAACTGAAATCATATCAAACATCTTTTCTGATCACAATGATATGAAACTAGAAATTAATTCCATGAAGAAAACTGGAAAATCAAAAAATATATGAAGTTTAAACAATATGCTACTGAATAACCAAAGGGCCAAAGAAGAAATCAAAAGAGAAATTAAAAAAAATAACTTGAGACAAATGAAAATGGAAATGTAATACCAAAATTTATGGGATGCAGCAAATATAGTTCTAAAAAGAAAGTTCAGGGTCACCTGGGTGGCTCAGTTGGCTAAGGTAAGGTTCTGACTCTTGATTTCTGACCAAGTCATGATCTTAGGGTCATGAGACTGAGCCCTGCATCAGGCTCCACTCTGCACTGCCTGCTTGAGATTCTCTCTCTCTCTGTTCCTGCTCTCCACCTTGTGTATGCTCTCTTAAAACTAAAATAAAAATAAAAGTTCATAGTGATAAATGCCTACTTCAAGAAACAAGGAAAGTGTCAAAGAACTATCTTTATACCTCAAGGAAATAGAAAGCAAAAAACAAATGAAGTCCAAGGAAACTATAAAGAAGGAAATAACAAAGATTAGAGAAGACATAAATGGAAACTAAAAAGACAATAAAAAATATCAATGGAACTAAGAGCTGGTTCTTTGAAAAGATAAACAGAATTGACAAACCTTTAGCTAGACTCATCAGGAAAAAAAGAAAGGATGAAAATAAATCAGAAATGAAAGAGATGCTACAATTGATACCAGAGAAATAGAAATGATCATAAGAGACTATGAACAATTATAAGCCAATGAGTTAAGACAACCCAAAAGAAATGAATAAATTCCTAGAACAATACAACCTACCAGAACTAAATCAAAATGGAAAATCTAAACAGACTGACTACTAGCAAGGTGACTGAAACAGTGAGCAAAACCTTTCAGCAAACAAAAGTCCCAAACCAAATGGCTTCACATTCGACTAAGAATTAATACTAATTCTTCTAAAACTCTTTCAAAAAGTAGGAGAGGGTCAAATTCTTCCAAACATATTTTATGAGGCCAGTATTACCCTAATACCAAAACCACAAATGGATATCCCCTCCAGCACATATACACACACATTACAGGCCAATATTCCTGATGAGCATACAAGCAAAAATCCTCAACAAAGTATCAGCAACCTGAATTCAACAATACATGAAAAGGATCACATACCATGGTAAATATGGGATTTATTCCCATATATGCAAGGATGGCCCAACATTCACAAATCGTTAATGTGATATACCACATTAACAACAGAAAGGATAAAACCGTATGATCATCTAAACAGATGCAGAAAAAGCATTTAACAAAGTTCAACATCTGTTTATGATAAAAACTCTCAACAAAGCAGATATAGAAAAAATGTACCTTAAAATTATAAAGGCTATATATGAGAAGCCCACAGCTAAGGTCATACTCAAAGGTGAAAAGCTGAAAGCTTTTCCTCTCAGGAACAAGACAAAAATATCCACTCTTGTTATTTTTATTCAACATAGTATTGGAAGTCCAGCCAGAGAAATTAGGGGCGGGGGGAAGGCATCTGGATTGGGAAGGAAGAGTAAAACTCTCACTATTTGTAGATGACATGATATTATATATAGGAAATCCTAACCATTCTATCAAAAAGCTGTTAGAACTAACCAACAAATTCAGTAAAGTTGTAAGATACAAAATCAATACACAAAAACAAGTCACTGTTGTTTACATTAATAATGAAGTATAAGAAAGAAAAATTATGAAAAAAATCCCATTTATAAGTACATCAAAAAGAATAAAATGCCTAGGAATATATGTAATGAATAAAGTGAAAGACTTATACACTGAAAACTGTAAGACATTAATGAAATAAATTGAAGAAGATACAAATAGATGGATAGATATTTCATGGTAATGGATTGGAAGAATTAATATTGTTAAAATGTCCACATTAACCAATGTATAGATTCAGTGCAATCCCAATCAAACTTTCAATAGCATTTTTCACAGAAATAGGACAATCCTAAAATTGCATTGAACTGCAAAAGATTCCAAATAGTCAAAGCAAATCTTCAGAAAAAAGAACAAAGGTGGAAGTATCATGTTCCCCGATTCCAAATTATATTACAAAACTACAGTAATCAAAGCAATATGGTATTGGCATAAAACAGACACACAGTTCAATGGAATGGAATATAGATCCCAGAAATAAACCCATAAATACCTGGTCAATTAATTTATGATGAGAGATCAGAATAAAATTAGAGAAGCAATAGTCTCTTCAATAAATGGTGTTGGGAAAATTGGACAGCCGTATGCAGAAGAATGAAACCCAACCACTATCTAACACCATACACAAAAATTAACTGAAAATGGATTAAAGAGCGAAGACCTGAACCATAACACTTTAAAGAGAAAACATAGGCAATACACTCCTTAATATAGGTTTTGATAATTTTTTAAAAAAAATTCTGACACCAAAAGTGTTTAAGTGGGACTACCTCAAACTAACAAACTTCTGCACAGCAAAGGAAACCATAAACAAAATGAAAAGGCAAACCCTCTTGAATGGGAGAAAATATTTGGAAATCATATCTGATAAGGGCTAATATTCAAAATACACAAAGAACTCATACAACTTAACATAAAATGAACAATCTGATTAAAAATTAGGCAGAGGATATGAAAAGGCCTTTTTCCAAAGAAGATATGCAGATGTCGGATAGGTACATTAAAACAACTCCATGTCATTAATCATCAGGGAAATATAAATCAAAACTAAAATGAGATATCACCTCATAGCCAAAAAGAATGTCCACTATCAAAAAGATAAGAAATAAGGGCTGGTGAGGATATGAAGAAAAAGGTACCCTTGTGTACTGCTGGTGTGAGTTTAAATTGGTACAACCACTATGGACAACAGTATGGAGGTTCCTCAAAAGATTAAAAAGAGAACTACCACATGATCCAACAATCCCACTTTTGGATATATATCCAAAGGAAACAAAAACACTATTTTGAAAAGATCTATGTGCCCCTACATTCAATTCAGCTTTATTTAGCATAGCTGAGATGTGGAAACAATCTACATGTCCATCGATAGATGAATAGACAGAGAAATTTTGGTGTATATATACACAATAGAATACTATTCATCTATTTAAAAAAGTGAAATCTTGCCATTTGTGACAACATGGATGGACCTTGAGAGCATTATGCTAAAGGAAAGAAGTCAGAGAGAAAAAGACAAATACCATATGACCTCATGTGTGGAAACTAAGCAAAACCAAACCAAGCTCATAGATACAGAGAACAGGATGGTGGTTTCATGAGGTGTGGGGGGAAGGGGATGGGCAGAAGGGGAAAATTGTGTGAACTGTTTTTGTCTATATTAAATAAATGGAATAAAATATTTAAAAAGTTCATACATTGAGACGTTACCTCACAAATATTAGGGCAGCTACTATCAAAAATACAGAAAATAACAAGTGTTGGCAAGAACGTGGAGAAATTGAAACCTTTGTGCACTATTGGTGAGAATGTGAAATGATGGAATTCTATCCTGTCTAATGTTCTATTCATCTATTTTTACAGTAATCACGATGTTTTATTTACCATAACCCTATAGCAAGTTTTGGTGTTTGTTAGGGAAAATCTTCCTCTCTCTGTTCATTCTTTTTCATCAGTCATTTTTATTCCTACTTTTCAGCTATTCTTTTGGAATCAATTTGTCAGTATCTAGGACTGCAATGCCATTTAGATTAACTTTGGAATAAACTCTCATATATACAGCATTGATTCTTCCCATTCAGAAAACAATAATTATTTCCATTTACTTAGTTCTGTTTTATGGCTTTTAGTGTTTTTTCTTCTGATTTACAGGTTTCTTGCATTTCTTGAAAGATTTATTTCTGGGTATTTAAGAGTCATGTTTTGTTACTATAAACAGAAATTTAAAAATAGCATTTTAAAATATATTATTACTTGTGAAGTCCACTTTATTTCATTTGTTGACCTTGTTTAGACCTTATTGCTGAATTATCTGGTTAGTTCTAGTAGTTAATGAGTTGATTCTCTTGGACTTTCTGTGTCTAAAAACCTGTGATGGACAATCACATTTTGGTTGTATTATCCCATAATTATAAACTTTTCTTGTGTATTTGCATTTACAAGAATCTGTAGGACAAATATTAATAGTAGCAATGAAAGAGGCATCTGTGCTTTATTCCTAAGTCGATATTGCTTTTGTCTTAATAGTCTAAGATGGCTCACCACCATAACTAAATTCTTGCCAGTAATATCAAGGAAAGGAGAAGGAGAGGGCATATGCCTTCCTTTTAAAGTCCCAAAACACAGTGGGACAAAAACCTGAAAATAAACAAACATAAAAGAAAAGGACAGCTTCACTTTGCTTGTATCAGCCTATCACCCAGGCTGGTGTGGCTCGGCACAGAGAGGGAACTCCAAGTTTCAACAGTTCCTTCCCCTCCCTGGAGAAGAAAGAGTAAGGTGAGCAACTAGCTTCCCTAGACTTCTGATGCACTGCATGAAGGACCTGCTGCAATTTCATCTCACCCAGAGACTGGCTCAACCGAGATGTTCGGAGATGGCTTGGAACAAGGAAGAAGAGCTAGGGATAGCAGTGTCAGCCATGCAAGCAGGCGCAACCTCAGTTCACAGTGGCCTGTCCTGCAAAGGACCTCATCAGTTTTTGCTGCTGAAGAAACTGATGACCAGGACAGCCCTCATGCCTCCCTGAAGATTTAACCACTGCATTTCTCCTGCACAAATTTTCACAGTACTTTAAAAAGATCATACCACATAATCAGGTGGGATCTATCCTTGGGATGCAAGGATGGGTCAACATATGCAGATCAATAAATGTGACATACTACATTAAATGAATGAAGGATAAAAATCATACAATCATCCCAGTAGATGAAGCATTTAACAAAATTCAACATCCTGTCATGATAAAAACTCTCAACAAAGTGGGTATAGAAGGAACATACCTCAACATAATAAAGGTCCTATATGACAAGCCCACAGCTAAAATCATATGGAAGGCTGAAAGCTTTCCCTCTAAGATTGGTAACAAGACAAGGATGCCACTGTCACCACTCCTATTCAACACAGTACTGGAAGTCTTAGCTAGACCAATTAAGGAACAAAAAGAAATAAAAGACATCCAAATCAGAAAGGAAGAAGTAAACAGTCTTCATTTGCCCATGACATGATATTATATATAGAAAATCCTAAAGACTCCATCAAAACATCATCAAAACTAACCAACAAATTCAGTACGCTATAGGATACGATATCAACATTTAAAAATTAATTGTGTTTCTATACACTAACAACAAAACATTGATTAAAAAATAAAGAAAATAGGGGCGCCTGGGTGGCTCAGGTTAAGCCTCTGCCTTCGGCTTGGGTCATGGTCTCAGGGTCCTGGGATCGAGCCCCACGTCAGGCTCTCTGCTCAGTGGGGAGCCTTCTTCCCCCGTCTCTCTCTGCCTGCCTCTCTGCCTACTTGTGATCTCTGTTAGATAAATAAATAAAATCTTTAAAAAAATAAAGAAAATAATCCCATCTCCAATAGCAGCCCTAAACAATAAAATCTAATAATTATTTAACCTAGGAAGTGAAAGATCTATATACTGAAAACTATCAGACATTGATGAAAGAAACTGAAGAAAATGTGAATAAATGGAAAGATAACCCATACTCATGAAGAATTAATATTGTTAAAATGGCCATACTACCCAAAGCCATCTTTAGATTCAATGGCATCCTTATCAAAATTCCAATAGCATTTTTTCACAAATTAAAAAAAAACCTTAAAATTTATATGGAACTACAAAAGACTGATTAGTCAGAGCAATCTTGAGAAAGAACAAAACTTGAGGCATCATACTTCCCAATTTTAAACTTTATACAAATAAATAGCAAAAACCCAAACAATCCAATTTAAAATGGGCAAAGCATCAGAATAAGCATTTTGCCAAAGAATGCATACAAATGGCCAACAAGTACATAAAAAGGTACTCAGTCCCAACAACCATTAGGAAAATGCAAACCAAAATCACAATGAGATATCACTTCACACCTGTTAGAATGGCTATTACCAAATAGGTAAGAGATAACAAATGTTGTCAAGGATGGAACCAAAAGGGAACCTGTGCACACTTGGTGGGAATATAAATCGGTACAGCCATTATGGAAAAAAAATAGAGGTCCTTAAAAAATTAGAAGTAGAACTACCATATGATGTAGCAAGTTCACTTCTGGAAATATAGCCAAAGAAAATGAAAGCAGGATCTGAAAGAAATATCTGCCTTCTCATATTCACTGCAGCATTCTTCACAATAGCTAAGACATGAAAACAACCTCAGGGTTCAGATCCATTGATGGATGGATGAATAGATGAAAGAAAACATTATATATGTATGTGTGTGTGTGTGTATATAATATCATATATATAATTTCTTTCATTCATATATTTCATATATATATTGTTTTCTTCCATCTATAATACTCCATTGCATATGCATATGCAATGGAGTACTATAGAGCCATAAAAAGGAGGAAATCTTGCCATTTGTGAAAACATGAATGGACCTTGAGAGCACTATACTGAGTGAAATAAGTCAGACAGAGAAATACAAATACCATATGATGCTTCTTACCTGTGGAATCTAAAAAATCTGAATTCATAGAAGCAGAAGAGAAGAACAGCGGTTTCCAGGGGCTAAGTGGTGGAGGAAGGAGACACTGGTCAAAGGGTACAGATAACCAGTTGTAAGAAAAATAAATTCCAGGGTGTAATGTACAGCATAGGGACTACAGTTAACAAAACTGTATTGTATACTTGAAAGTTGCTATAAGAGTAGATATTAAATTTCTTTACCATAACAACAACAACAACAACAAAATGGTAATTATGTGAGGTCTGATGGTTAACTAACTTTATTATGGTAAACATGTCACAATATATACATATACCACATCATCACACTGTACACCTTAAATTATACAGTGTGAGATGTCAATTCTAACTCATTAAAGTTGGGAAAAGAGAACAGAAAAAAATCATAACTAAGAGAGTAGATCAGTGCCTAAGTATTAACGAACTGTACATATAAAAATAAAATTATAGTGCTCCACAAATGTTCTCATTAAAGAAGCAAGAAATTTATATACCCATCTTACTAAATCTTTCCAAAGCAAGCACATATTGGTAATTAAATGATTTAAGCTTCCAGCTAAATGTTGTTCTTTGGCTGATATTTATTTCAGAGCTAACAAAAACCATTGAGAAGCTAGAATCTGGCATATGACTCACACATATAAGCACATTAACAAGCCTGTATCAGGGCTCAATCAAACTGAGCAAATACTTCTAGAAATTTTCCCTCGTGTGTTTTATTCAGTTACTAAGCGGATTTAAAGTCTCAGCTCTGCCACATACACCCAGCCCACATGCTCAAAGCGCTAGATTTCACCCCTGGGCAAAATTCCATATTCAAGACTAGATCTAG